>NC_056521.1:2221170-2232175 GCF_014905685.2 Nematolebias whitei
TACTTTAGTGACTCATTAGATTGATCCAGATCCATGAAGTGAACCGGATTTACCAGTTTTACTCGTATCCTAAATGACCACGCTAATGCAGTGACCACCTAATCCCTGTGCCACGTGGGGCTAAATCAGGCGCGAGGGTATCACTTCCGGTCAGTGTTGCCAGATCTCACGATAGAAACAAGCAACCAGCCTTATGAAAACAAGCTCAACTGGCAACCCACCACATGGTGTAAAACAAAGGCAGTTTTTAAACAAAACATACATTTATTATGGCATTACATATAAACAACAGCAAAATTATGCTAAACACTTTCAATAACACACTTTTAAGCTCTGATAACAAAATACATTTTGCATATGTAATTTTCTACATATTTAAAAAAAAAAAAACGTCCTGACATCTGCGTGTGAGTGGAGCCCCCTACTGGTCGGCCACAGTATGAGTGTTTTATGTGTGCGCCTGTTGCCTCACCGTCTTGGGCAGGAGCGAAAAACAGGAAACGGATGCGCGGAACGGACAAACTACCACTCATCTTTTGCTTTATTGTGCGGAATTGGGAGATAATCACCTAGATTCACTCGGAAAGAAAGACAAGTCTAAATAAGCAACTTCGAGTTCAAAACAAGCCCAAAAAACCACCACCCCTCGACCTACAAGATTTGCAAGCAACTTTAGAAAAAAACAAGCCCAAAGTTGCTTATAAATAAGCGGACTTGGTGTACACCTATAAAATGGCCTGCCGATTTCCTTAATTTTGTGACATCAGAGATCAGCCAATACCGTATTTTCCGCCGTATAAGTCGCACCAGTCCAATTATGTCCGTTAAAGTGGAAAAATCCATAAATTATGTTGCTTCGCCATACAAGTCGCAGTGTTTCCCCTAGATAACTTGCCATGGCGGGGCGCTCATCTCGTCCGTGATTTTTGTCCGGGGAGGCGGGGGGACGGACGGAGATACGTCCTAAGCTGCTCAGCGCACTGTTTAAACCAACACTTTTAGAGTGGGGGTGGGGGACACAGAGACAGCCGCGCGCTGTCTGAACGACTATCTTTTATTATTATTTTTGTGTGTGGGGGGGTGTCGAGGGAAGAGAGACAGACACACGTGAGCCGTGCGCTGTTTGTACAAACATTTTTTGAGTGGCGGGGGTGCGTTCAGCGTGAGGGTTCGGCATGAGTCAAGAGGCTGCCTTTAGCTTTTTAGCTAGCACACCTGCATTGTGAGCCGCTAGTTTAGCGTTACGTCAGTGCCGACAGGTGGTTTGGGATACCATATCATACCACTTTATTTATAAAGCACTTAAAACAGCTACAAAGTCAACCATAGTGCTGTACAGACAGAACAACAGGTAACACTCAAAGCAAAATACAAAATGAGGTAAATCAGAATATAGACATAAAAACGATGCAGATAATGACGACTAACCAGTGTGGAGCATACAGGATCAAAACACAGAACATCTTGTGTTGAAAGCTACTGAGTAGTAGTGAGTTTTTAAACGGGACTTGAAAACCGAGAGGGGGGGGGGTGGGGTTCCGTAGATGGGACGATCGGTTCTGTTGATGGGGCGGGCGCCCCGCTTGTACAATAGTAGGGGGAAACACTGAGTCGCATCTATTATGCGTCACCGCTGACGCATCGCGTATGTTACGCGTCACCGCCGACAACCTGGATATGTGGGCCGGTGTTGTGCCAAAAATCGATTGGCTGCAGCCGCTGGAGCGTGCACGGGAGGACTTTAACAAGATTGTCACTTAAAAATAATTATTTGTTTCCTCAAAATTATAGCAAAGGTGTGTCTCGGTTGAACTTTTGCTTAATAAATGCACTTTGACGGTCAAAACATGCCAAAATGAAGCCGGCGAAATGAAGCAGCTTTAACATTACTACATGCCCACTGGCCCATAATGATGGCAAAAACACCTATTTATCTTATTTTTTTAAATTCAAATCTGTTGAATTCTTCGTCTTCTGTGTCGCTGGTGAAGAGTTCTGCCAACTCCTAAGGTAGGTGATGCAGCGCTGCCTCCTCTTCCTCCCCGGAGCTGTCAGGGTCCTCCTCCGATTTTTCGATTTTATTGATTCGTTGTTGCAGCCCTAGAAACATTAAAGGGTTTATTATAATACAGGAGGAATTTTATTGTCCTATGTGCAGAAATGGGGAGGAGTTGAAAAGTTTGGTAGGAAGTCCTTCCTCCCTGTGGCTATGGCGTTCTGTGGAGCACCTCGGTGGTCTCAGTCTACGACTGAAGGTGCTGCGGTAAGAGTCCAGTGTGCCATGCAGGGGGTGTGATGTGTTGTTCAGGATCTTGAGCAGTTTCCTCAGCATCCTCTGTTCAGACACATCTGTCAGAGACTGCAGGTCCACTCTCAGAACTGAGCCAGCTCTCTTGATTAGCTTCTCGAGTCTGTTGGCATCAGCATTCTTCACCCTGCTGCCCCAGTACACCACAGCATAGAAGAAGATGCTGGAGACCACCGGGTGGTAAAACATCTGCAGCATGGTCCTACAGAGACCACCGAGTGGTAAAACATCTGCAGCATGGTCCTACAGAGACCACCGAGTGGTTAAACATCTGCAGCATGGTCCTGCAGAGACCACCGAGTGGTAAAACATCTGCAGCATGGTCCTGCAGAGACCACCGAGTGGTTAAACATCTGTAGCATGGTCCTGCAGATGGTAAAGGACCTGAGTCTCCTCAGAAGAAAAAGGCGACTCTGCCCTTTCTTGTAGAGGGTGTTGGTGTTAGCTGTCCAGTCCAGTTTATTGTCTTGGTGGAACCCCAGGTACTTGTAGCAGTTCAGTGTCCACCTTAGTACCCTTGATGTTGATATTGTTGTGGGAGCTGTTCTTCTTCCTGTAGTCCACCTGCAGCTCTTTAGTTTTTCCAACGTTGAGTTGCAGGTGGTTCTGTCCACCACACCTGTGTATTCTGCTTCCTGGTCACTAGTGATGCAGCCCACAATGGCAGAGTCATCCGAGAACTTCTGCAGATGGCAGAATTGTGAGATGTACCTGAAGTCCGAGGTGTAGAGGGTGAACAGAAACTGTGAGAGGACCATCCCCTGAGGAGCCCCTGTGCTGCTCACTATGGTGCCTGAGGTGGTGTTTTGCATCCTCACAAACTGTGGTCGACCTGTGACGTATTCTCCGATCCAAGTGACCAGCGAGTCATTCACCTGCATGTCCGGGAGCTCACTGCAGATTAGAGCAGGTCTTATGGTGTTAAAAGCACTGGAAAATTCAAAGAACATGACTCTTACAGTGCTGCCTGCCCTGTCCAGGTGTGTTTAGGCTCAGTGCAGCAGGTAGATGATGGTGTCATCAACTACGATACGTGGCTGGTGTGCGAACTGGAGGGGGTCCAGGTATGGTTCCACCACAGGTCTGACGTGTTCAGGACCAGCCTCTCCAGCGACTTCATGGCATGTAATGTCAAGGCCACAGGTCTGTAGTCACTGTGTGTGTTTGAGTGGTTATTTTTCAGCACGGGGACTTTAGTGAAGTGATAAGCCGCTGTTTTATTCACGTCACCTCGTAAGGCACAGCACAAGTAAGAGTTTCGTACTTTAGTTTGTCTCAGGGAAGGAAGCTTCACAGCCGGAGCTGCAGCATGAAGTTTAACACACTCTTCATACTCCACTAGCGCTGTTTTAAATGGTGAAACAGGTTTGTTGTGTTCAAACCTTTTGCCGGGACTTGTTTTCGGCATTATCTACAGAAAAAATTTTTCTGTTGCACATCTGACGAATTAAATCAAAACCCAGTGGTTAATTTGAGCTGGATCCTGCTGGAACAAGATCCGGGAACGCTCTCATTTTGACCGCTCGGATCCGGCAACTCAAACCTACGCCCCTAAAAGTCCAAAGTCATTGCGCATTTTTATTTTGATTATTCATTAAAGATACAACGAGAGGAGACGTTGCCCAGTCTGTTGAGTGGATGTTCTGGCCGCACTACGCTCCTGCCCAGCAGAGACGCGGACTGCACGTCATCCTCCTCCAGCTGTGCGCCCTGAGGCAGTTGTTTTACGCACAGCGTCTCCAGACAGCTCTGCAGGTCGCGTACACAACTGCTGTGTCGGAACTCCTGCATACATTACCGCGGTGCATAACCTTTCAGACATAATAAATAAGCTTACAGTAAAATAAAATAAAAATGAGTGAAATGTTTGATGTGTATTACATCATGTATCAAAACAACGGCACTAATTTGTCAAAATAACAGCGATCAAAATGTCGCAAAGACAGTCCAATTTATTTTCTAAAATGAATAGATGGATGGACAACAGAGAATTGAAGCACCTGAAAGGCAGTGGCAATTGAGACTGGAGCAGAACAACGCGCAGGACTGAATTCAGCAGAGTTCGGGTCGGACAGTGTGTGTGTGGGGTAGGAATGTGCGATGTGGCATAAAATTCATATCACGATATGTATTGTGAAGGGTGGCGATAACGATATATATCGCGATATGTTTTTGGTATAAAACTTGCAACAAAAAAAAGCATAGGGTGTCCTTTTGCCATCATATATTTTGAATTAAGAGAATTCCACTACTATGTCCAGAGAGTTTTAAAATAATAAACAAATCAAGTATTAGGCTTCTTTCTTGTAGTGCAAAACAGTGCAAAATATATCAAATGTAGTTTTAGCCATATGTTTTAAACAAAAAAATATGTTGTTAACTCTTAACAGTTTCCAGTCTTCTCACTTTAAATGAACAGCAACAGAGCAGCAACTGAAACACTTCACCCTCCAAACCTCTAGTGGGCGCCTCCTTCTGCTTTAATGGAGAGCTGACACAAAATGAGTCTGTGGCTTTGACCAGACGGTCTCGCAGTAAAATCACACAACACAGTGTTCTTATCACAGATCAGAGAGCAGGTTTCTCTAAAGCTGACAAACGCTTAACTTTAACTTTCGATGGGAAGAAAAAACTTTCGACGGAACACAGCGTTTTGCGCATGCGTCAGAATATGACAACACTACGGCAAGCCGGCTGTAGTTAGCTTGTAGCTTCGCTACTTAGCTCTCGAAGAAAAGACTACCGCTACTTTTGCACAGTTTTCAACTAAAAAAAAGTAACGATTAAACTGACAACTCTCATTTTACTTCAGACAGAGCATTACTGCGGTTAGCCGGTAGAAGACAGTTCTAGAAAACAGATTCCAAAAAAGTTGGGACACTAAACAAATTTTGAATAAAAACTGAATGCAATGATGTGGAGATGGCAATTGTCAATATTTTATTCATAATATAACACAGATGACGGATCAAAAGTTTAATCTGAGTAAATGTAACATTTTAAAAGAAAAATATGTTGATTCAAAATTTCACAGTGTCAACAAATCCCAAAAAAGTTGGGACAAGTAGCAATAAGTGGCTGGAAAAAGGAAATTGAGCATATAACGAACAGCTGGAAGACCAATTAACACTAATTAGGTCAATTGACAACATGATTGGGTATAAAAAGAGCTTCTCAGAGTGTCAGTGTCTCACAGAAGCCAAGATGGTAAGAGGATCACCAATTCCACCATTGTTGCTCAGAAAGATAGTGCAGCAATACCAGAATGGTGTTACCCAGCGTAAAATAGCAAAGACTTTTAAGTTATCATCATCAACCGTGCATAACATCATCAAAAGATTCAGAGAATCTGGAACAATCGCTGTGCGTAAGGGTCAAGGCCGTAAAACTCTACTGGATGCTCGTGATCTCCGGGCTTTAAACGTCACTGCACCTCAAACAGGAATGCCACTGTCAAGGAAATAACAGAATGGGCTCAGGAGTACTTCCAGAAAGCATTGTCAGTGAACACAATCCACCGTGCCATCCGCCGTTGCCAGCTGAAACTCTACAGTGCAAAGAGGAAGCCATTTCTAAGCAAGCTCCACAAGCTCAGACGTTTGCACTGGGCCAGGGGTCATTTAAAATGGAGTGTGGCAAAATGGAAGACTGTTCTGTGGTCAGATGAGTCACGATTTGAAGTTCTTTATGGAACACTGGGACGCCATGTCATCCGGACCAGAGAGGACAAGGATAGCCCAAGTTGTTATCAACGCTCCGTTCAGAAGCCTGCATCACTGATGGTATGGGGTTGCATGAGCGATTGTGGCATGGACAGCTTGCATGTCTGGAAAGGCACCATTAATACAGAGAACTATGTTCAGGTTCTAGAACAACATGTGCTCCCATCTAGACGTCATCTCTTTCAGGGAAGACCCTGCATTTTTCAACACGATAATGCCAGACCACATTCTGCAGCAATCACAACATCATGGCTACGTAGGAGAAGGATCCGGGTACTGAAATGTCCAGCCTGCAGTCCAGATCTTTCACCTAGAGAGAACATTTGGTGCATCATAAAGAGGAAGGTGGACAAAGAAGGCCCAAGACATTTGAACAGTTAGAGGCCTGTATTAGACATGAATGGGAGAGCATTCCTATTTCTAAACTGGAGAAACTGGTCTCCTCTGTCCCCAGACGTCTGTTGAGTGTTGTAAGAAGAAGGGGGGATGCCACACAGTGGGAAAAATGGACTTGTCCCAACTTTTTTGGGATTTGTTGACGTCATGAAATTTGGAAACAACATATTTTTCCCTTAAAATGAAACATTCTCTCAGTTTAAACATTTGATCTGTGATTTGTGTTCTATTCTGAATAAAATATTAGATGTTGGCACCTCCACATCATTGCATTCAGTTCTTATTCACGGTTTGTTTAGTGTCCCAACTTTTTTGGAATCCGGTTAGTATATCGTAGGCTAAATTTCTATCGTTTCTACCGTATACCGTTTATATCGCGCATTCATTCCTAGTGTGGGGGCGGGGTTAGGATGCTTGACAGAATCGGATCTGCATTCACACACAGGCATGTTTATTGTTGTTGTTCTCTAAAATAGTCATTTCAATTCAACTTTTATTTGTACAGGTTGTTATTCTCATTGAGCCTCGTCATTTACAAGAGAGAGCTGTTTTTAAACAGTTTAATCAATTGTTCACAGATGTTTAACTGCCGGTTAAAATACACCAAAATGCAGGAAATGGCATCTCTTTTATTCAGAATTTTCTGGGGGAGGACCGCCGGACCGCCTGCTGTTTTTGTTCCATCATCATTTGGTTTACAAATTAAGCCCTGTCCGAACCATCTCCAAATAATAGAGCCATTATTTTTTTCCCTGCTCACCAGTTCTGCGACTTGCTCTCTCTCCATTCTGTGGCTGCTATCTGCCGCTCCACCTGGAGAGAAGCAGGAAGCAGGGGGACAGCGCAGGTAGGGGCTAGGACTGAGAGGAGGGGGGCCGTGTGGGGGAAGAAAGAAGACAGCCAAGCTGGTGGATTTTCTAGTGTGACTATATCGTTTATATTGAAATAAAGTCAATTTAAATCGCAAATGAAATTATATCGATATTTTTAAAATATCAAGATATCGCCCAACCCTAGTCTGTTGTATATGCAACAGCAGAGTATGCTGTGAATAGTCATGTGATAGGATTTGTTTGTTTACCAACAAATTATCCAGATCAAGGGAAGTGTGTGCACACAAAATGTTCTTGTTTTCATTAGTGGCATCATGGTAAACATTTTTAGCTTTATTGGGGATTTTAAAAAAATCACTAGACTTTTCCTGTGCGTCCTTTCTCCAGGGTCACGCCAAGACGCCCCTGTACCGCTTCGCCCTGTCCGACAGCACTCTGGTCACAGCCCAGACCAAGAGCAAACTGTACCAACACCCCATGAGCAACGAGCCGCAAGGTTTCATTTCAACTCACCTGTTCCAGAGGTGAGAAACCAACTATGTACTCACATTATTCAAACCCAGACATTTATGTCACTTTCTGTATACATGTATATATTTACAAGTATTTGTGGCAAATTCATGTGAGGCAGCTAAGTTATTGTTGGAGATGGTGTTTTTACTTTTTTAATTTATTTGTTTGCATTTTCTCAAAGCTATTTCCTTTTTTCCCACTCAGGGAGCCCAATGGTTACAGCTCAGCTCCAGGTGGAGGCATGATGTCCAACCTAATGCCTCTTTTCCACTAGCACCTGTACAGCACGGTTTGACTTGGCTCTGCACGGTTCCAAGGCTTTTCCACTAACAATGATTCATGGACCCAGCCCCTTTTTCAGAGCCTACTTCACTGTGGTTCCAAGTGCACCGTGCTGACCTGAAAAACGCGACGTCAGAACACTTGTTCTCTGATTGTTCAGGGGGTTGAGACACTGGTTGTTTGAGCAACTTTCACAATAACTCGGAGGAGCGACTGGACATATTTTGAAGATTTTAAATACAATAATGGCAACACCGTGGTATAATTCTGAAGTGCAGGCGTTTTTGTGCTTGCTGGCAGACGATAAAATTCAGAGCAAGCTAGATGGAGCAACTCGCAACGAAAAAGTGTTTAAAGAGGTGTCGGAGCTGATGGCTTGTCACGGCTACCAGCGAACATCGAAGCAGTGCCGGGAGAAGCTAAAAAAACTAAAAGGCGATTACCGCACAATTAAAGACCTCAATGGCAAGAGCGGATCAAACCGACGAAATTGGAAATGGTTTAATCAGATGGATGCCATTTACGGCAACCGACGAACTAGCAATAAGAAGAAGAGTGGCTTGGACACAGCCACTGCTCAGTTGGAATCAACAATGGATGATGGTGAGTGTTTTCTAACTTTTAAGCATATTTTAAGTTACTCATCCCATCGGTTTTGAGCATATTTTGAACAAAAAAAAAAAAGAGGCTGACGCCATTGCCCCTGAATGTAATAGGACAGCTAATTAGCATCAATGTTAACTGTGCCCTGTTCCTGTTTTTCCACTCTATTTTGATCCAGGATGTCTCTCGGCATGTGACAGTTTGTCTACAAATCGCATTTTGGACCCTCCAATCTCTCTGGCTTCTGCCCCTGCTCCATCTGCAGCATCTACGCCGGCCAGAGCTCTGTTGCAGCCTAGCCCAATGCAGAGCAGCGCAGCACGGCAGCCTGCTGAACTTGGTAAGAAGCAACAATCATCTTTCACATCATTTTATTTGTGCTGATAGGAAAGGACTTTTTTTTTAAGTTAACAAAGTAAAAAGTGCAGTGTGGTAAAACTACTCATTCACATTTTCCCCAAAAAATACTTAAGTACATGTAACTTGTTTGTACCCACCTGTTTACTATCAGCACACTCATAAAGTTTGCATTATGTACAGAATCACCAAATTGATGTTGCAAACAACAAAGGCCTTTCTTCAGTTACAGCACCTAATAATGTTGTATGCATTTCTTCAAAAACAGTATTGTACCACCCTTTAGCCACTCTTTTGGAATTAAAAACCAGAATGGAGAGGTGCTTGGGTTCAATAAATGATAAGTAGATACCACGAAGGTGTACTTGAAAGGGGAATGATTACAAAAACTTTGTATATAATGTATTTGTTTTTAAAGAATGAGACCCAGAGAAGTATTAAAATTTAGGCAAAATGTTTAGGTCTAGTTTTCTTAAACTCCAAAAAAGATTAAATTATTTGTACCCAAAATGTGAACATCCAGTTAAGAAAAACTTTTGAGCAATAAACTAAAAATATCCCCAAAATAAAACAAGTAGTCTTTCTTATTTCTTTCTTTAGCAAAAGAGCAAAATAAAGTTTCACTTTAGCATTAATCATTAAGGTTTCTTTACAAAATAAGAGAGAAATAGTCCAAAAACCAATACTAAGAATGTCTTATTAAACTTGACAAACAATATAGGGCTCTCAGGGCTGGGCCATATCATATCGTTCACGATAATACAGGTAAAAAAATCTTGCCCGAGAAAATAAATGATATCATGATATGTTAATTTCATGACGTAATACGTCGGGGCGCCCCGCCCCGTTAACAGAACCGAGCGCGCCGAACAACCAAACTGAACTGCGCACACCCCCCACCACACACACCTTTCGGTACTGACGTAACACTAATTAGTTGTGCACAATACTAGCT
Source organism: Nematolebias whitei (assembly GCF_014905685.2). Taxonomy (NCBI): domain Eukaryota; kingdom Metazoa; phylum Chordata; class Actinopteri; order Cyprinodontiformes; family Rivulidae; genus Nematolebias; species Nematolebias whitei. The sequence goes on from NC_056521.1 coordinate 2,231,140, forward strand.
AGCTAAAAAGCTAAAAACAAAAAAACGCGCAGCTCAGCTGTTTCTCCACCCAGCTCTAAACTGCGGGTACAGACCGCTCAACTATCTCTCCCTCCCCCACCCACCCCGCTCTAAGCTGCCGATACAAACGCAGCTCGTCTTTTTTCTCTCACCCCACCCAGCTCTGAGCTGCCGGTGTGGGCGCAGCTCGGCTGGACCACGCGCAGCTCAACAGTGTCTCTTAGTTCCACAGTTGGTCCATCCATGGACCAAGAACAGAGGCAGGTGATCATAGACAGAGCAGTCAGATAAATGAATCATTCCTGCAGTAGAGGAAGCTGAAACACCACAACATTCAGGGTCAGCTGGACGCCTTGTCAAGTTTTGGAAGTTATAGCTCATTTAAAAGCAACATATATGTTGTTGTATGTTATATTAATGCTCAGCAGATCTTAGGTTGTTTTCACACCTGATAGTCCGGTAGACCCGGTTCAGTTCGGGACCAATATTCATGACCTTTTGTTACATTTGAGCTGGTGAGTTTGCATTCACACTGCACTGTGCAGTCGAGTCAACCTGTTGAACCAACCTATTCCCCCGCACGCCTGTGGGGGCACTGCACCAAGAACTACTGAAAGAAACGACACAAAAACCTCTGAAGACACTTCTTCTTCTTCTGTAAATAAAAACGAAGTGGCATCAAGTTTTAGCAGTTTTAGGAGTTATATTTTGTCATTTTTCAAAAATGGACTTGGCATGAGGAGAAGATGAGACAGAAGACCATGGAGAATATTGTTTTCCACACAAGGCAGCTGACGGCTCCATATAAGGTCAGAGCAATGCATGTTTGTTTACCCTGTGGAGCGGGTCCGGTCTGTTTGCATTCACACTGTACTCGAACCGAGCTGGAGTTCGCTTCTACCGGACCGAGACCTAGGTTTTAGCCCGGGCCAGAGTTCGCCTTTTTGTTCCGTGACAGAGTTCGATGGCGCGTTCACACCTCCCTAAACGAACCGGACTTTCTAGGAAAATGAGCTAGAGTTCGATTAAAGTGGAC
>NC_056521.1:2232185-2236644 GCF_014905685.2 Nematolebias whitei
CTCACATCAGGGTCAGAACCTCCTGTGAGGAGAACATTAACGTAAACAGTGAACATTAGGTGAACTGTTTAACCTGCTGACTGGATGGATGAGCACATTTTTACAAGCTTTACGTTACTGTCAATCTTAAGTTAGCTTCTAAGTTTAGCTAGCTACATACAGTGGGGAGAACAAGTATTTGATAGACTGTTGATTTTTCAGGTTTTCCCACTTGCAAAGCTTGTAGATGACTGTAATTTTTATCATAGGTACTCTTCAACTGTGAGTGATGGAATCTAAAACAAAAATCCAGAAAAATACAACGTATGATTTTTAAATAATTAATTTCCATTTTATTGTGTGAAATAAGTATTTGATCATCTATCAACCAGTAAGAATTTTGGCTCTCACAGACATGTTAGTTCTTCTTTAAGAAGCCTTCCTGTTCTCCACCCATTACCTGTATTAACTGCACCTGCTTGGACTCGTGACCTGTATAAAAGACACCTGTCCACACACTCAAATCAATTAGACTCCAGCATCTCCACAATGCCCAAGACCAGAGAGCTGTGTAAGGACATCAGGGATAAAATTGTAGACCTGCACAAGGCTGGGATGGGCTACAGGACAATAGGCAAGCAGCTTGGTGAGAAGGCAACAACAGTTGGTGCAATTATTAGAAAATGGAAGAAATACAAAATAACGGAAAATCTCCCTCGGTCTGGGGCGCCATGCAAGATCTCACCTCGTGGAGCATCATTCATCTTGAGGAAGGTGAGGAATGAGCCCAGAACTACACAGCAGGACCTGGTCTATGACCTGAATAGAGCTGGGACCACAGTCTCAAAGAAAACAATCAGTAACACTCTACGCCGTCAAGGATTAAAATCCTGCAGTGCACGCAAGGTGCCCTTCCTCAAGCCAACGCATGTCAAAGCCCATCTGAAGTTTGCAAATGACCATCTGAATGATCCAGAGGAGGAATGGGAGAAGGTCATGTGGTCTGATGAGACAAAAATAGAACTTTTTGGTTTAAACTCCACTCGTCATGTTTGGAGGAAGAAGAATGATGAGTACAACCCCAAGAACACCATCCCAACCGTGAAGCATGGCAGTGGAAACATCATTCTTTGGGGATGCTTTTCTGCAAAGGGGACAGGACGACTGCACCATATTGTGGGAAGGATGGATGGGGCCATGTATTGTGAGATTTTGGCCAACAACCTCCTTCCCTCAGTAAGAGCACTGAAGATGGGTCGTGGCTGGGTCTTCCAGCATGATACCGACCCAAAACACACAGCCAGGGCAACTAAAGAGTGGCTCCGTAGGAAACATCTTAAGGTCCTGGAGTGGCCTAGCCAGTCTCCAGACCTGAATCCCATAGAAAATCTTTGGAGGGCGCTTAAAGTCCGTGTGGCCCAGCGACCGCCCCGAAACCTGAAGGCTCTGGAGGAGATCTGTATGGAGGAGTGGGCCAAAATCCCTGCTGCAGTGTGTGCAAACCTGGTTAAGAACTACAGGAAACGTCTGATCTCTGTAATTGCAAACAAAGGTTTCTGTACCAAATATTAAGTTTCATTTTTCTGGTGTATCAAATACTTATTTCACACAATAAAATGGAAATTAATTATTTAAAAATCATACATTGTATTTTTCTGGATTTTTGTTTTAGATTTCATCACTCACAGTTGAAGAGTACCTATGATAAAAATTACAGTCATCTACAAGCTTTGCAAGTGGGAACACCTGAAAAATCAACAGTCTATCAAATACTTGTTCTCCCCACTGTAGATAAAATAAAGCTACACACTAATATTTTAAAGTTAGCGTTACATGGATCCTAGTTTTAACTCTCAGCGATGCACGTATTAAGCTGCAGTAACGTTAACAAACGTAAACTTACCAGCTGAAATCCCACACACAGCTCCGTCCTCTTGAGTTCTTTGATGAAGAGGAGTCCGGTCATGGAGATAATGAATCAGGCCGTTCATGCTCTCTAACACTCACAGGCTTGACTTTAATGCTGAGAGAGGAGGGGGGAGGCTGCGGTCCCCCTTGAAGACAAACACGGAGCAACTTTCCGCTCGTAAATTGAAGCCGTTCGACAACACATGCGCTGCACACGTGAACCCCGTCTGTGGGCGTAACCAGCGCGTCATATGTCTGTGTTTTACCTGCCTGCGTGCTGAAACCACGTGACACGTTACAGCCAATACCCAAACTTGACACCGAAAGAAGAGTGGCGTTTCAATCCATACCGACGCAGTTTGGTCGGTGCCATAAAATAACCTCGGTTCGGTATACAGCCCTAGGTCCTCTTCGCTCCTATGAACTTTCCATGAGCAGAGTCCTTCCTGCTCTGTGGACCTCTATCCTCAAAAGTCAGTCCTGTTCCTGCAGAGTGTCTCTCCAGCGTGAGTTGGCTTTAGGTCTCAGCAAACTTTTTTCCGTCCGCCCCTCCTCTCTCCTCTCTTCACACACCCACCTCCACAGGTTACCAGCACCTGACCATGTCCATACTTTCGGCCAACCATAATTAGCCAACGGATCTGACTGTATATCAAAATAACAAAAGATGCACAACTACTACAACTTATATCTGATTTGTATCAAAACCAAACATCTCTAATATTTACTAAAAAGAAAATGTACATGACACTTTTTATTATTGAAATAGCACAATTAAAGTAACTTATTTTAGTGTTTTGAGCAATAATATGAAATCCATAATTGCTATTAACATTATGCAAAAGCAAATAAACATTTACATTTAATCTATTTGTGTGGCTGACTTATGTGGGATTTAAATTAACTCTTAAGGTACCACTGCCTTTATTACAGTAACCCGTATTTACCACAGGGCTACAGAATCTTGATTGGATTTTTGTTAACCACCTGCCATTTCTTCTTTCTTCTGTCTAGGCAAGAGAAAGAGAGTATCAAGTCAAGACCAGTCTTTTATTACGGCGATGCAAGCAGAAGACGAACTGAACCGGGCACAGCGGGATCAACACATTCGTCTTCTTTTAGATGAATCACGGGAGGCAAGAGAACAGGAAGCAGCGTCAAGGGACCAGGAAGCGGCCTTACGAAGGGAGGAGATTGCACAGAATGCTGCCTTCAATCAAGCCTTCCTTGGGGTTCTGGGAGAGCTCGCACGTGCCATGACGCATAAACATGTGTGACATAGTTTTGAATAGATGGATAGACAGACAATCTGTAGTTAGAGGCAGTCTGTTTTTGTACATTTGTTACTTTCCAATAAAAAAGTTGTTTATGTGCTTGCATCATGATTTGTAATGTTAAGAGTGTAGTATTGGGTAAAGTCCATAGTGCAAGTTAAGCAAATTTTCCATTTGAGCTTAAATGACTCCTAAGAAAAGATTACCTGAATCTGTTCGCCTGTTATTAAATTGGTCGGTTTTTGTTCCAGGATGAAGTCATCAGAGAAATAATTGCTTAATAATTCATAACTGTACTTCCCAAAGTCGTTCTAGTGAAATTGTGACAGCTTGTAAAGATTCATAGGGAGCAAAATGAGTTTATGAATTCAGCACAAAACTTTAATTTAAGGCCAAATTTAAACAGAATGTTTTCAAGTCTACAACTTGTAAATGCCAAGTTTCTGATAACGATTGTCATTACGAAACAAAAGTCAAGATATTCCTAATACGTCTTTATTGTCAACATCTATACTGAAATGGTGCGTTGATGGGTTTAGGGCAGGGAAGATAACAGGAATAGGAATTGGGTTTAATGTTCTGGTAAGATGGCACCTTTGTACATGGCTTGTAATCCACCTCTGCTGACGGTGTTAGTAGTATTTGTGGGTTTTTTTTCCCCATTTCTCATCTGTGACATTAACTCTGCTGGTGCACAAACAACAACTTCTGGATCTTCGACTTTGCGCCACCAACGTCGCTTATTTTGATCAATATGTGCGTAGCTCGAATTCCCCCCGCTGCTGACGGACCTGCCAGTTCACCTGCAGCACGCTGCTCACCTGCTTCCTCGGAGACATTGCTCCAGACGCCGGGGAAAACGTGCTGGCCGGCTGGCGAAGCTTCAACCCTTCGTGCTGCCTCTGCATCATCCTCTCCAGCTGATGGTCAATGTTTCCAATTCAATTCAAAAATACTTTATTAATCCCAGAGGTAAATTAAATGTTGTAACTCATCATCCTGGTTTCATTAGAGTTGTTCTAGATGCTGATGGCTGTGGGCAGGAAGGATCTCTTGTAGCAGTCTGTCCAACACATTTGAAGAAGCTGACTGAAGCCACTGTTGTATGACAGTCTGTTGTATGACAGTCTGATGTTGTATGACAGTCTGTTGTTGTATGACAGTCTGATGTTCTATGGCAGTTTGTTGTTGTATGACAGTCTGATGTTCTATGACAGTCTGTTGTATGACAGTCTGTTGTATGACAGTCTATTGTTGTATGACAGTCTGTTGTTGTATGACAGTCTGATGTTGTATGA
>NC_056521.1:2236654-2240403 GCF_014905685.2 Nematolebias whitei
ATGACAGTCTGTTGTTGTATGACAGTCTGATGTTGTATGACAGTCTGATGAAGAGGATGCTGAGGGTTGTCTATAATGTTTTTCATTTGATGAAGAATCCTTCTTTGAACAATCATCTCTAAAGGTTCTAGAGGAGTCCCCAGAACTGAGCCAGCCTTCTTTATGAGCTTGTTGATCTTTTTTAAGTCACTTGCTCTGGTGCTGCTCCCCCAGCAGATGATGCAGAAGAGACAGCGCTCTCTACAACAGACTTATAGAAGATGTGCAGCATCTTGCTGCAAACGTTGAAGGACTTCAGCTTCCTCAAGAAGTACAGTTTGCTCTGTCCCTTCTTGTAGACGCTTCACTGTTGCATTTCCAGTCCAGTCTGTTGTCCAGGTGAACCCCAAGGTATTTAAACTTCTCCACCACCTCCACTTCTTCTCCCATGATGGAAATATGGTTGGACCTGTTCCTGTTTCTCCTGAAATCTACAATCATCTCCTTTGTTTTGTTCACATTCAAGATGAGATGATTGTTTCCACACCATGCCACAAAGCGGTCCACCAGTTCCCTGTACTCAGCTTCTTGTCCATCTCTGATCCACCCGACCACTGCAGAGTCATCAGAATATTTCTGCAGATGACAGGAGTCTGTTTTGTACTGGACATCTGAGGTGTACAGAGTGAAAAGGAATGGTGAGAGTACAGTCCCCTGTGGTGCTCCTGAGCTACTGACCACCTGGTTAGACACACAACCCTTCAGTCTCACAAACTGTGGTCTGTCTGTCAGGTAGTCTTTGATCCAGGTGATTGTTGAGGCCTCCACCTGAGTCTTCTGGAGTTTCTGACAGCAGATCAGGCTGGATTGTGTTAAATGCACTGGAGAAATCAAAGAACATGACTCTCACAGTGCTGTCTGCCTTTTCTACATGACAGTGAGTTTGCTGAAGCAGGTGTATGATGGCATCTTCAACTCCAAGTCCACGCTGATAAGCAAACTGCACTGGGTCCTGATATGTTCTTGTTTGTTTAGTCAGGTGGGTCAGCAGAAGTCTCTCTAGGACCTTCATGATGTGGGATGTCAGGGCAACAGGTCTATAGTCATTGAGGACTGATGGGTGAGGTTTCTTTGGCACTGGAACAAGACGGGATGTTTTCCACAACACTGGAACCTTCTCCTGGGTCAGGCTAAGGTTCAAGAGGTGCTGCAGAATGATCACCTCCATCTCTGATCCTGTCGCTGCGCTGATCCTGTGGCACGCTGTCTGGTCCCGTTGGCGGGGTCTGATCATCACATTGGGTCCGTGCGCTGCTGTGTTTTCAATTCAGTTTATTTATATAGCGCCAAGTCACAACAGGAGTCGTCTCAGGGCACTGAACAGAGATATTCATTTTTTAATGTCCACCTGTGAATATGATCCATAATATTTGACTTTAGTCTCTGTTTTGTGGTTATTTGTATGTTCATGATGTGAGAATGTTCAATTGTTTTCCCTGAAGTTTCCATTAATATTAAAACAAAACTCTTAGTTTCCAGCGACCAGTCTCACTTCAGGCTGACTGTAGAACATCTCCAGATGTTGCTCACCAGATGTCACCAAGATCTCATGTGGAATTTCAAAATAAAGGCCCTCCAAAGTTGGACATTTTCCATAGAATTGTCCCTAAGTTTCTGTGTTTGTTGCTCGTTCTTCAGGATGTTGTAGAAACAGCGAGGGTAAGTACGGCTTTACCAGAAATCACATCATTAGTGCAGAAAATTTATTGTCTCGTTGAAATGCAACATAGTTCAAGTCAAAAGGTTTAATTTAAAATAATACATTATGTTCCACATTTTAAGTAACAATATTATTTTGGAAATATAACAGTTAAAATTAACCAAGTCCATGCTCAATAATCCAGGTATACAATCCAACATTTTTCAGTCAGGTCATCTGGACAGTTTCATTTTTTTGTGCTGAAACGTTTCACCTTCGATCCAGAAGGCTTCATCAGTCAAGGAAACGCACAACAAAACTGATTCTTCCCCCAACAGCTTACTCCAAAGTAGAACAAACCAGTTATGTTGGTGCTAAGATGGTCTCTTTGTCACGCCCCCTCCTCCATTGCCGGCCCTCTTCTTTGTTGACAGTCGTGTCAAACTGGTTGAAAACAACAAAGTCCATGCTCAATAATCCAGGTATACAATCCAATATTTTTCAGTCAAAAGGCATGACAAAGAAACCATCTTAGCACCAACATAACTGGTTTGTTCCACTTTGGAGTAAGTTGTTGGAGGAAGAATCAGTTTTGTGTTGTGTTTCCTTGACTGATGAAGCCTTCTGGATCGAAGGCGAAACGTTTCTGCACAACAACATAAAAAGAAATTGTCCAGATGACCTGACTGAAAAATATTGGAACAGTTAAAATTGTACATTAATTTCAGAAATGACATTTATAGCATTTTAGAGATTCAGAAATCCAGAGAGATTTATTCGTCATACACACCACATGTGATACATGAGGTGGGACGAAACTATGTACACAGGGTCCCAGTTACATCCAACAAAAACACAAATTGTAAAGAAAAACATTAGTAAGATCCGAGTCATGAACAAAGAGTATACTACGTTCACGAACAGACAAAACAGGAAAGTAAGCGACAAACTGAAATACATAAGAATGAACCTGAAATGCGCGACTCTGATGAAGAAGAAGAGTTTACTTACCACCATAATCTCCGGAGCAGAATTCCGTGCTATGGACTTGTAAACCCACAACAAGTACCAGCCAGCTCGCATCAAAATCCTGAACAAGAACTTGTTGAGACAAGACGGAACCAAGAAAATCAAAATAGTCTGCGTGCAACAGCTGAAGAGTTCTGTCCTTTTGAAAGAGAAGCCACTGTCAGTGAAAGAAATGCTGCTGAAACTGAAGAAAGATCCGAAATGTGTGCGAGGGAGCAGCATCAGATGAAGGAGACGGATGAAAACCAAGGGGAAAGTGATGTAAGGAGATCAGAGAGAAAGGGGAGACCGACAGAAAGACTAACCTATGGGCACTTGGCCAGCCATCATATACCTGTAGCTGTTGGAGTGCAGGTGTGAACCCGTTGCTATTTATCCAACCCCTTGCAATGACACATGGTTTACTGCCATTTCCCTATGTCCCATATCCCCATCTGTACCAGCAGCACACTCCCCTATAGTGAGATTCACACAAAAAATTGTTAATGTCAGGAGACATTTTTTTTTTAGTGAGGGAGAGTGTAGAGGGGTGGAAAAACAAGTTGTAATAAGGGTGCATTCACACCAGCCCTCTCTAGTCCGCTTTAATCGAACTCTAGCTCCTTTTCCTAGGAAGTCCGGTTCGTTTGGGGAGGTGTGAACGCGCCGTCAAACTCTGCCACGGAACAAAAAGGCGAACTCTGGCCCGGTCTAAAACCTAGGTCTCAGTCCGGTAGAAGCGAACTCCAGCGCGGTTCGACTCGAACCGTTCGAGTCCAGTGTGAATGTATCAGACCGGGCCCTGCTCCGCAAGCAAGAAGAGGAGTACAGCGCAGGGCAAACAAACACGCATTTCTCTTAAATCATATGGAGCCGTCAGCTGCCTTGTGTGAAAAACAGCATTCTCCATGATCATGGAGTTTATGTTTTGATTTGAATAACAGCAATAAAGTTAACGTTCAGTCGTGTACAGCCAGGGGGAGTATTTGTCCTCTGACAGCCAAGCTGGGTCAAAGCCAGTCATCTGGTAGTGGGTGGTGTTTGGGTGGAGCTGCAGTGAGTC
>NC_056521.1:2255403-2270626 GCF_014905685.2 Nematolebias whitei
GCTCGCCTCCCTGCAAATGGGTTCCAACTGTGAGGATTGTGACAGAATGACCGGACCAAACTGAACCCAGCGGGAGGATGATTACTCTGTTCGAGTTTTTGGCCCGTGAGGCAGAGAAGACTGCCCAGAAAGACAGAGAAAGGGAGGAGAGGAGGAATCCATTTTGGGGGACCCGCCTGGCCATTAAACCTGGGTCCTCACAGCCTCTCCGTCCCTCTCCGCCTCACCGCGCCGCTGCACCCTGCTGCCCACCTCCTCCTCGCTCTCCACCTGGTGGGGCCAAGCAATCATCGGAGAGAGGGGGGCAAACTGCTGGTCCTCCCCGAACCCAGCGCAAGAAGGGGAGAGCTTCGCGAAGGGAGGAGAAGCCCAGCCCTCAGTCGCTGGAGGAACGGCAGAAAATTTCGCTGGGGGGGAAGTACCTGTGTCCCTCAGAGGAGCAGTACAGCCCTCCCTCGCTGGAGGAGCTAGAACGGTGGCAGGCTTCAATAGTGGCAACGTATCTGGCTCCGCTTCTGCTCCCCTGCGAGGAGACCCAGGTGGATACTCCTCATTCCAGTCCTCCTGAGGGGTTCATGGCTCCTCCACCACCTGCTACAGCCCAGACTCCTCCACCACCTGCTGCAGCTCTGGATCCATCACCTGCTGCTGCAGCCCCGTCTCTGGTCTCTGGTTCTCCAGCTGCAGCTCTGGATCCATCACCTGCTGCTGCAGCTCCGTCTCTGGTCTCTGGTTCTCCAGCTGCAGCTCTGGATCCATCACCTACTACTGCAGCCCCGTCTCTGGTCTCTGGTTCTGCAGCTCTGGATCCATCACCTACTACTGCAGCTCCGTCTCTGGTTCCTGGTTCTCCAGCTGCAGCTCTGGATCCATCACCTGCTGCTGCAGCCCCGTCTCTGGTCTCTGGTTCTCCAGCTGCAGCTTTGTCTCTGGTTCCCGCTCCGGCTCTTCTGGTCTCGCCGCCCGCTCCGGCTCTCCTGGTCTCGCCGCCCACTCCGGCTCTCCTGGTCTCGCTGCCCGCTCCGGCTCTCCTGGTCTCGCCGCCCGCTCCGGCTCTCCTGGTCTCGCCGCCTGCAGACCCCTCGCCGGACTCTCCGCCTGCTGTAACAGCCCGGACCCCATCTCCTGCAGCTGCAGCCCCGATCCCTGGCTCCCCAGCTGCAGTCCTGTCTCTGGTCCCCATTCCTCCAGCTGCAGCCAAGCCTCCAGTGGGTTCCAAGTCTCCAGAGGGGCCGGCGCTCTCCAAGTCTCCAGAGGGGCCGGCGCTCTCCAAGTCTCCAGAGGGGTCGGCGCTCTCCAAGTCTCCAGAGGGGTCGGCTCCATGGTCGTCGCGCGCTGCAGTGCTCCAGAGCCCCAAGTCCTCTTCGCCGCCAGCTGTGGTCTCCGGGGTCTCTTCGCCGCCAGCTGTGGTCTCCGGGGTCTCTTCGCCGCCAGCTGTGGTCTCCGGGGTCTCTTCGCCGCCAGCTGTGTACTCCAAGCCCTCTTCGCCGCCAGACGCGGCTCCCAAGGCCTCTTCGCCGCCAGACGCGGCTCCCAAGGCCTCCTCGCCGTCTACGCCGCCAGACGCGGCCTCCTCGCCGTCTACGCCGCCAGACGCGGCCTCCTCGCCGTCTACGCCGCCTGCCGCGGCCTCCTCGTCATCTACGCCGCCTGCCGCGGCCTCCTCCTCGTCTACGCCGCCTGCCGCGGCCTCCTCGTCGTCTACGCCGCCTGCCGCGGCCTCCAAGTCGTCTACGCCGCCTGCCGCGGCCTCCAAGTCGTCTACGCCGCCTGCCCCGTCCTCCAATGTTCTACGTGTTGGACGGCCTCCCGGCCGCCCCCCTGAACGTGGGTCCCGTGATGGACGGCCTCCCGGCCGCCCCCCTGAACGTGGGTCCCGTGATGGACGGCCTCCCGGCCGCCCCCCTGAACGTGGGTCCCGTGATGGACGGTCTCCCGGCCGTCCTCCTGAACGATGACTCCAGGGACGGTCTCTCGACCGTTCAAATCTTTTGTGTTTTTCCTGCTTGTGTCTTGCCTTAGTTCTTTCAGGTCCTTGTGTTCTTCCTTGTGTTTCCTCTGGCCCTCCACCCTTGCAGTGCCGCCCTCCACCCACCCAAATCCTTCGGGAGGGGGGTTTTTTGGGGACGCCTGGAGGCGTCCTTGAGGGGGGGGTACTGTAAGGATGGTACCATTTGCTGTTTCTGTTTTGTTTCTGTGTTCCCCACTCTGCTTTTTGTGCTCTTGTAGTTCTGCTCTTTGTGTGGTTTCTGTTCCTGTGTATCTGTTCCTGTTTTCCACTCACTCCTCAGTCTGCCTCTCCACTCCTCAGTCTTTATCATTCACACCTGTCCCTCATCAGCCACCTGCCCAGGTGCTCTCATTACTCACTCTCCCTCTGTCTTATAAAAAGCCTTTCTCTCCTCCACTCCTGGTCCGGTCATTGTTCTGTATTCACAGACATCTCAGTCCTCCTCTGTCCTGTCTGTTTTTGTCCACCTGATGATCTGCTCTGCCTGTGTACTCTGATGTCCTGTTCAGCCTTGTTTTTGATCCTGTTTTGCCAAAGTAAGTTTTGCTGCACCGACAGCCTTTTGTTTTGTTGTTTAAATAAATTATTTTTATTTAAACTCCTGCCTCGCTCGCCTCCCTGCAAATGGGTTCCAACTGTGAGGATTGTGACAGAAACATTACATTACAAGAAATAAATTTCAAGTATAACAGTGCCGTCTGCTGGACAGTCTGGAACATTAATATTATTATAATAATATATATTTTATACTATAGTGTATTATTTATTTATATGTACAGTATATTATATATATAGATTACAAAGTTAAAAGTCATAATTGATTTATTTCTCATTTAACAAACTGTTTACCTGTGTACATCCAACAAAAGCAGAAGTTCTAAAGAAAAACAGTAATAGGATCTAATATGAAGTAAGAAATATGCTAAACTAAGAATACACGTGTTGAATGCCGAGCTGAAGTCAATGAACAGTATTCTAACATAAGAGTCCTTAGTGTCCAGATGTGTGAGGGCTGTGTGGAGAGCAGAGGAGATGGCATCGTCGGTCGAACGATTAGGCCGATGTGCAAACTGGACAGGATCCAGGGAGGCAGGAAGGGCAGAGTTGATGTGTTTCATGACTTTTCATTAGAAGCACTTCATGAGAATGGGGTGAGTGCCACCGGACAATAGTCATTGAAGCAGGAGGGTGATACCTTCTTTGGGACAGGGATGATGGTGGTGGCTTTGAAACAGGTGAGGACAATGGCCTGACTCAGCGAGATGTTAAAGATACCTGTGAAGACTGCTGCAAGTTCCCCTGCACAGTCCCTCAGCACACGACCAGGTATGTTGTCATGACCAGAAGCTTCAAGGACAGCGTCAGCACCTGGTCATCGGGACAGGGGAGAGTTTCTGTGCAGGTGTGCTGTAAAGACAGTCAATGTAAAAACATTGAAACCTCCTTCAGCTAAAGAATTTGAGATAATACATTTTTATTTTATGAGCCTTATGTTTCCCAGAGCAGAGCTTTGCTGACCTCCAGTGATGAAATATTGATATTCCTTCTGCGTTGCTTAGCATAAAGTCCATATCCATCTATTTTCTTTACCCGCTTGTTCCATTTTGGGTCACGGGGGTCGCCGGTGCCCATGTCCAGCAATCACTGGGGGGTGAATCACTGGAGTACACCCTGGATGGGTCGCAAATGTCCATCACAGGGACACAGAGACAAACAACCATTCACTCTCTCACTCTCACCTAGGGACAATTTAGAGTCACCAGTCATCCTAACATGCATGTTTTTGGTCCGTGGGAGGAAACCAGAGTACCCGGAGAAAACCCACGCATGCACGGAGAGAACATGCAAACTCCAACCAGAAGGGCCCCCAGACCGGGATTTGAACCAGGGACCTGCTCGCTGAGAGGCAGCAGCTCTACCAGTTGCGTCACCGTGCTGCCCCATAGTCACTAGCTAAAGAATAAACCCTTATACTGCTGTATTTTTTTTCAGCTGAGACATTTAATTTGTTATTTACAAGCTAACCCTAAACAAAAATGTAATTTGCAAATAAAAGTTTTACATTTTTTCCCTATATTTTTCTGTAATTGTTAATATGTAGACTGGGAGAGGACCAAGGACACGCTGAAGGCCAGAACAGCACGCATAACACAATCTGCCGCTCAGCCAAAATCAAACCCCACACGGGCTGCGAGCCACGTAGTGGGAGCGCGAACAAGAAACCAGGTGCCAGAAGAAGCTCTGCTGCCTCCTGTTATACTCCGTACACCTCATTTAACCACAAGTGACGTGTCTCTAGCCAGGTATATTTCTATACTGCTACATGAATAAAACTACTAAAAACAAGTATTAATTAATTTCTCTCTAGCTTCATACAGTGCTCTTTGGAGTGTTGTGTATGTAGTACACAAATAGTACACAATATTTATCTGCTTACTGCATTTTAAAGGGATTAAGGTATTTATGGCAGAGCTAAATCTTAGAACATTTGAATCACAAGTGACTGGACTTAAAATGCAATTAAAGTAATTAATAAAAAATAAAATAATTATCAACATTTTCCTATTAGACCTGCCTTGCCCTGCAATGTATGAACAACAATACACTTCTAGGCTCTGTGTCTCTGCTTTAACATAGATTGTGTCCCACCTCTTAACAACACGTGATCGACCTTATTACTGTGTAAAAACTGACACGCCTCAGAGCTGTTCAGCTTGTTCATCGCGTCGGAAGAATCGCTAAAGTAGTTAAAGTAGCTAAATATGCTAGTAGATGTAATCTACAGCCCTCGTGTGCAGCAGGCAGAATGATTATATTGTGTTTAAATTAAATTCACAATGTCACAGACATCTACACCTCCAGATGCAGGAAGAGTGCCACCTGCATCATGAAGGACCACACTCACCCAGCACACACACTTTTTGCCCCACTCCCCTCAGGAAGGAGGTTGAGGAGCATTAAGTGTAGAACCACTAGACTGAGGAACAGCTTCTACCCTGAGGCTGTTAGACTCATGAATCTCTAACTAGAATAATCACTGTGAAAAACCATATCATGTTGCTGCTGATCTGTTTCATGCTGCTACTGATCTGTTTCATGTTGCTGCTGATCGGTTTCATGTTGCTACTGATCTGTTTCATGTTGCTGCTGATCGGTTTCATGTTGCTGCTGATCTGTTTCATGCTGCTACTGATCTGTTTCATGTTGTTGCTGATCGGTTTCATGTTGCTACTGATCTGTTTCATGTTGCTGCTGATCTGTTTCATGTTGCTACTGATCTGTTTCATGCTGCTACTGATCTGTTTCATGTTGCTGCTGATCGGTTTCATGTTGCTACTGATCGGTTTCATGTTGCTACTGATCTGTTTCATGTTGCTGCTGATCGGTTTCATGTTGCTACTGATCTGTTTCATGTTGCTGCTGATCGGTTTCATGTTGCTACTGATCTGTTTCATGCTGCTACTGATCTGTTTCATGTTGCTGCTGATCTGTTTCATGTTGCTACTGATCTGTTTCATGTTGCTGCTGATCGGTTTCATGTTGCTACTGATCGGTTTCATGTTGCTACTGATCTGTTTCATGCTGCTACTGATCTGTTTCATGTTGCTGCTGATCTGTTTCATGTTGCTGCTGATCTGTTTCATGTTGATGTGTTCATGCGTGCTCATCTGCTCACAGACTCATGTTCATGTTTGTGCTGATGTTCAATGTTTTATGTTATGAGTGCTTAGTGTATATTTAGTTGATGTTTTTCTTAGTTCATATTGTTACGGCTGCAGTGGTCTTTGCCTCTTTTCCTGGTATGGTTCTGGAGACAGGCCTTCTGCAGGTGTTCTGTGTTGCCCTGATTGGTGCTCCTCTGTGATAAAAGCTGCCAGGTGTGCAGCAGGGGAGAGCTTCCCTTCCTCCTCCTCAGAACACCTTGTGGATTGGTTCGTATCAGTGTGGTTGGGGTTTGTTTGTTTGTTTGTTGGTTTGCATTTACCCATTGAGGCTACTTTTCAGGGATTAAAATCTTTGTTTTGGGCCATGCTCCCATACAATTTAATAAACACTATCTTCATTTAAACACAAAATCCTTGTGTGGCCTCCTTTAATGTTACCCCCACCAAACAAGCCTGGTGGACGTAACATTGTGGGGGCTCGTCCTACACGTTGTTGGTGCCGTGTTTGGCGTTGTTGTTCTGTTCAGATGGCAGTTACATGCTCCTGTTTTGGTATTGTTGTGTTTTCTTGTCTTGCCGGTTGTTTGTGATTTTGGCCTGGTTGGTTTTCTTGTTTCTTCTGTCTGTTTGGGGGTCCATGAGGATTTTGTTTTTTTGGGGGGCGGCCGAGTGTGTCGTCTAGTTGGTTGAAATCGGTGGGTGTTGGCAACTCCATTTTTTAGTCGACGCTGTTTGTTGTTTTTGTTATTTTTGGGCTGGATTCTGGGCTAAGGGCACCGCTTGGTGCTTCAACTGCCTTGGCTGCCTTGGCTCTTGGAGGAAGGCCTGAAGACTAGGCGAGGTGAGTCAGTTTTTGTTTGTTTGTTTGTTTGTGTTTGTGTTCCACTTAGTTAGCTGTAGGAAAGTGGAGATTTGCCATTTGTTTGCACCAGTCATACAGTTCCTCATAGTTGTTGGGTGAAAAATTTGGTATTTGCTGTCTGGCTTTTGGAATTTAGTTCCAATTTTGTTAAAAAATGGATACTGTTAGTTCTTTTTTGGCTTCCCCAACTTTAGAACTTTTGGAAAAGCTCACCAAGGAGCAGATTCGTCAAGTAGCTGAACACTTTCAAATTAATTTTGAAGCTGCAAAAGGATGGAGGTTACCCCAGCTAAAGGGTTTTTTAAAAGACAATCTTGTGAAAATGAATGTCTTTACTGTTTCTGTTTCAGACGCTGATATGACGGACAAGACTTCCACTCATGCAGATTCGTTAACCGGTGCCTCTAGGTCAGATGAGGACATTTTGGATCCAGCAGTAACTCAAGATTCTCAATTAAAGTTTCAATCTAAAAGAACTGAGTTTGAATTGCAGTTTGAGTTGGAAAAGTTGCGGCTGGCCCATGAAGAAAAAAGATTGGCACGTGAACATGAACTGGAAGAGAAGAGGTTAGCACGTGAACATGAATCTGAGGAAAGGAGGTTAGCACGTGAACATGATGAAAAGAGGTTGGCATATGCACATGAGTTAGAGCTTAAGAAATTATCTCTAGAAGCTGAGCATCTGAAGTTGAGGTCTGAGGGTAGGTTAAGTGGTGGAACTCTTAATCTGTCTCAAATTAGTGATGGGTTCTCTGGACGTAACCTGGTTAACATGTTGAAGCTGTTACCTAAGTTCAATGAACAAGATCCAGATATATTTTTCTCTTTGTTTGAGGACATGGCAGAGGACAATGACTGGAGTGATTCAGATTGCTCCATTCTCCTGCAAAGTGTACTGGTGGGTAAGGCCCAAAAAGCTTATGTTTCATTACCTTCAGCGGAAAGAAAGGTGTACAAATCTGTTAAGGAAGCTGTTTTGAAGGCTTATGAACGGGTTCCTGAATATTATAGGCAGCAATTTAGAAACTACAGGAAGGCTGAAAAACAGACAAATACAGATCTTGCCAGAGAACTGAATGCCCAATTCTACCGTTGGTTATCGGCAGAGGGTGTAGATGACTTGCAATCCCTTTGTGAGTTGATGGTGTTGGAACAGTTTAAGAACATTATTCCACGTCGGATTGCCACTTATGTTAATGAGCAAAAAGTAAAAACCGCTGCTAAAGCTGCCATTTTAGCAGATGACTATGTTCTAATACATAAAGCTGGGAGTGATTTTAATGTGGAAGATAGTCATTACCTTAAGGAATCCCACCATGAAGGGTTCCCTAGTAAAACTAGATGGGATCCTACTTTGCACTTTAAAGCCGCCTCAGTTTGTAACTATTGTCGTGAGAAGGGACACTGGAAAAATGAGTGTCCTTGGAATTCCAAATCTAAACCAGTTAAGAGTAAACAAGATCATCGTAAACCTGTTGCATTAGCCGGAGTTTTGCAGTCGCAATCAGCGGAGTCTACACCTCCAGCTGAAGTTGAAGGTGTTAGACCAACTGTTTTAGCTGCATCTGTTGACTTTAAGTCTTTTCCAGAACCGAACGGCACAGATCCCTTGGTTTTTGAGAGGGATGTTGGACGAGATTAGATGTTATTACTGTTTTTCTTATACATTTTATTGTTGGATGTAACTGGGACCCTGTGTACATAATTTCGCTCCACCACATGTACCACATGAGGTGCGAATGACAATAAAGAATCTCTGACTCTGAAAGCTCGGACTAACTTTACACTGTTCGCACATAAACGCAGTTTTCGCTCCGCCTGAAGTCGCACACGCAAAGCGTCACCAGAACAATTTACTTACTGTCCAGAAAATGCACGCGTGCGTAAATACACAATAATACATCAACACAAATGACTGATTTACTTTTTTCATATATTGTGGTGTGTGATGAACCGAAATGGTGTAGTGTATGAAAAGCTGACGACGACTACTCAGAATACGCATGCGCGCGCACCGCAAATCGTGCAAATACACATTAAGACCATGTATACACGAAAACAATTTACTTACGTTCCAGAAAATGCATTGTAGACTTGAAATTGTGTAAAGACACAATAATACACCCAAAAAAAATTACCGACTTGTTTATTTTCGTATATTGTAGTGTAGATCTTGTTTTGTATGGTAAACTGACAACTACTGTGAACGTGGCGGGCTTCTTGCAGAATGCGCATGCGTATTAACTACATATATGACAATCAGACCGATATCACTAACCGACAGAACACCGGGTTACTTTAGTGACTCATTAGATTGACCCAGATCCATAAAGTTCAATTCAGTTTATTTATAAAGCACCAAATCACAACAAAGTTGTCTCAGGGCACTTTACAGGAACATTCACATAAAAGCCAGTTAGTAAAGTTCTCTATCTAAGGAATCCAGCAGACAAGTTGAATCTTGGCTTCGTTGCAGTCTCCCATCCTGAGCAAGCACAGTGGAGACAGTGGAAAGAAAAACTCCCTTTAACAGGAAGAAACCTCCAGCAGAACCAGCTCAGGACAAGAGACCATCTGCTTTGACCGACTGGTTGAGAGGACAGGAAGGAGAGACAGACGAACACAGAATGGCAGGTCCAGGTATAGGTCCAGGTATAGGTCCAGGTCCAGGTATAGGTCCAGGTCCAGGTATAGGTCCAGGTATAGGTCCAGGTGTATCTGAAAGACAAAACAAACACACGTTAAGGATAGAAAAATAATTACAAATACAAAACAGGTTGAGCAGAGTAAGTAAAGACGGTAGTAGAGTGAAAAGTGTGGTCAGTTTGTCCTCCAGCAGTCTAAGCCTATAGCAGCAGAACTAAGGAACAGCTCAGGAAACCCAAGATGACCCTAACTATAGGATTTATCAAAAAGGAAAGTCTTAAGTCTAGTTTTAAAACTGGATAATGTGTCAGCCTCACGGACAGAGATTGGAAGTTGGTTCCACAAGAGAGGAGCCTGAGAACTAATTGCATAAAAGTTGCAGCCCTACTGTAAAATAAATAAATAAAAGCTGTTAATTATGTCTAGGGCTGCAACTAACGATTATTTCAATAATCGATTCATCGGCCGACTATTTTTTCGATTAATCGATGAATCGGCAAAATAAACCCAAACTTTTAATTTCCACCCCTTTATTCCAAAATTGAACATTTGACTGACATAGCAAAAACAGGTTGCTATTTGACTATTCTGTTAGTAAAATATTGAATAATAAAAAATAAAAGTTAGTCAAATAGCTTAAAAATAAATGTACACAAAAATATATACAAATGTATCTTTATACCTGCACAGTATGTAGCTACTTTGTAAAATGTGTCATTGAGGGAAGAGTGTAACCTGGGTTAAAAGTGTGGATCATTGTAACCTGGATTAAAAGTGTGGATCATTGTAACCTGGATTAAAAGTGTGGATCAGTGTAACCTGGATTAAAAGTGTGGATTATTGTAACCTGGATTAAAAGTGTGGATTATTGTAACCTGGATTAAAAGTGTTGATTATTGTAACCTGGATTAAAAGTGTGGATTATTGTAACCTGGATTAAAAGTGTGGATTATTGTAGTGAAGCCTTCGTCTTCAACCATGGACAGAGGCCTCATGTCAGTGACGATCATGTTCAGGATGATTTCAGTGAAGACAGCTGCTGCTGTGGTGTCCATGATGTCTGTCCATCATGAAGGATGTTGTTGTTTGTTGTTGTTTTCTGGAATGAGACAGTAAATATGTATTATATCATAATTTACAGCAACTTAAGAAATGCCTTGTTTCACTTACAGTGTTAGGTTCAGGCAAAAGTAGCTAAAAGAGCAATTAAACACACACACACACACACACACACACACACACACACACAAATTAAACACATTTGAGTAGATGTAATAAATTACTTTAATTCCTGTTTAAATGCAATTCATCCTGCCATACCTGCAGTGTCTTCAGACTTTGCCAACAAATTAAAAGTTGAAGCTTAATCATTAAATTATTATCTTTGTGTTGGATTTATTTATAAAATCACATTTAAACACTGCTTGTACCAATTAAATTAAATAAAAAGTAACACACGTTCTCTATCACCGTCATTAATAAACAAACAAACAAACAAACAAGCAGCTTCAGCTACCAGACAGACTGACGTTACGTTTTCTCTCTTGAAACAGAACAATGTGTTAAATTGTAGAGACTCACCTGCAACACATGAAGAGTTGTATCAGCTGCAGCTCCTTCCTCCTCCTCGTGACTCCAACATGTTTACGTTTATCTCCGTGGTTCTTCCGTGTCGTGTCGTCGTTTTTCAAAGCTGCATGTTTCTCAGTTTTTATCTTTGTGAAGTTCTCCCACACTTTGGAGGACTTGGGTCGAACAGTTTTTGCTGCGTTCGTCATTTGTAAAATTTATTTAATTTCCTTTGAAAACACTCTGCTCTGCCTCCTCCTCCCCCCTAGCTCTGTTCAACTCGCGCTGCAGAGTTTTGTTTTTTTTCAAACTTTATTCAGTCAGTCAGCATTGACAATGAACTGCAGGTGAACAAAACGGCTCCACAGCGCCGTGAAAGATGCTTAATTGCGCGACACAACGAATCGATAACGAAATTCGTTGCCAACGCTTTTAATCATCGATTTTTACTGATTTTATCAATTCGTTGTTGCAGCTCTAATTATGTCTGTCTTTCTGCCATGTCAGGAACCATTCTAACTTTAGGTTGACTCTAGAAGACCCCAAGATGTTGCCCAAAAACGTTGAGCAACATCTGATGTTGACTTTCAGAATAAATCACCTCTAAAGTTGAACATAGTTCATTGTAATATTCAAAAGTTGCTGAACTTATTACTTACTTTATGTTGACGTGATATAGAGGATACTACATGTTGATATTAATTATTTATTATTGCTACTGGGAAATTGTATGAATTTAAATTATTTACATGTTAAAGTAAAAGAAAAACCATGAGAATCAGAATAATTTATACAAGAAATATCAAAATAAAGGTCCAGAAACGAGTTTATTACAAAAGTCAACAAAAATATTCAGTACAATTCAAACGTTTTGATACGTGTACCAGCTATACTAACCCTTCATAAGCTTTGGTGTGCCGTAACACAAGGAACAATCCTTAATCTCACATATGTCCAAATTAAGTTGTGATCTTGATCCAATTTTCAAAATCAATTTTGAAGATGGATTTAGTTTTATGTCAATAACATTCATGTGTAATATACACCTATTTCTGCATGACATTATAAGAACTGAATGATTGAGCCTACAAACCTTTTACATACTGTAGTATTTATAAACACAAACAACTTTAAAGATCAATAAAGACTTATAAAGACCTATAGTAAAACATATTTTCAACCACACAGTAATTAGTCATAACTCAATACACTCATTCTCTCTTCCATACTTTAATAAGTACTTACTTAAATCTTTTTGCAGCAAGTTCTGAGTCACTCTCTTCTGCTTAACTTTTTGCAGGATCCACCAGAAATACTGTGGTCCACAGCATTTATGCAATATTAAAAACAAGATTACATTTTTTATTGATAAGCCTACAACTTTATATGTAAACTTTTATTGCACGTTTTATGACTACTAACCAGAAACTTCCAGTGATTTCGGTTGACACTGACAAATGAAACAATGTCATCGTATCCTGATGCATGCTCAATAATCCAGGTAGAAAAATCTAAAATAAGTTAAGTCTGGTCCTCTGGACGTTCAAAAAACAAAACAAACAAACAAAAACAAAATGTAGAAACGTTTTGTTTTTCGTCCGAGGCTTTTAAACCCCAAAATACATTAAAGACTGGTTCATCCCAAAGATCCAGTCCCCCGACACAGAGTAATATTGTGTATGCTGTTCAGTGTCAGGAGGGTGATCAGTCTTACATCGGGGAAACTAAACAGCCACTGGCCAAAAGGATGGACCAGCACAGAAGATCAACATCATCAGGCCAGGACTCTGAGGTCTACACTCATCTCCAGGTCAGAGGTCACTCTTTCAGGGATGAAGATGTTCACATCCTGGACAGAGAGGAACGATGGTTTGAGAGAGGAGTAAAGGAGGCCATCTTTGTGAAAAGAAACCGTCCATCATTAAACGGGGGCGGAGCCTCCGGGTTCAACTGTCCCCCTCTTACAATGCTGTGATTGCTAGTATCACTCAGCCCTCTGTGAGTAGTAAACAGCCATCAGGTGCTAATGACCCATTGTTAGGCTGATGGTCCTTCTTGATCATGTGATCAGCTGGTTCTGGTTGTCAGCAGCAAAACTGGTTGATCCACTCTGAGAAGGTGCTATTTAAGAGACTGAGCTGAATACAGCACCTCAGACTGAGGAAGTCTCTCGGATGAGAGACGAAACATTTCTACATTTTTTTTTGCTTTGTTTTATTTTTTGTTTTTTTGAATGTCCAGAGGACCAGATCGAACTTTTTTAAATGCCATCGTAATTGTATTAACCTGTACAAAGCAAATGTAGAAATTAAAATACTATATATGTCAGTGCAGAAATCAAAAATACAAATTAAATTTTTTTAATTAAAAAACATTTACTTAAAATCATTTCAGAACACACATCTATTTAGAATTACAAAAACTCAGTTTTGTTTAAACAACATTGATTTGACACTGGTTTGTGGCCTTTGTCTTTGTGTGACTTTCTGTGATTTAATAAATTAAATGAATCTTACCTTGGGCAAACATTGTCTTGAGAGTTGTGCTCTGTCTCAAACAAGTACCACTCCTGCAGTGTAGTGACTCAGGATGACTCGTGTCTTTTACACATGTCCATCTTATTTGCCATTATATGAATCAGACCTTCTATTACCCAAGATAAGAAATGATATATTTTTATTTTGTTTTGGATTACATAAATAAATAATTATATAATTCCATTACCTCTCCAAATAGCCACTGGTGTGGTCATAGTGACCACAGCTCACTGTGGTGGATGATAATTGAGTCTCCTTTTGTTTGTGTCAGAATCTCTGAAACAATCTCTGTGTCTCGGTTCTTCCACAGTGACACCAGTTGTTTCTGTAATTGTTAGGTACATGTTAACGGCACACAGTACATACAGCAAATGGGACATAAACTGAAGTCATTTTTTGTAGGGGGTAGGGCCGCCTCAAACCCTTGCACAGAGCTGATCTTGCAATTGCATGCTCCTTTGTAAAGTGCTCACATGTACAGCAGCCTGCATTGTCACTTTTCACTCAGCCTCATCTTCAACTCCATCCTCTGCAAACGGCCTGAAGCGAGAGTGGTTCCTGAAATCGTTCCGACATCCAGCAACAAAGTCAGCAACTTTTGAACATTACAATGATCTATGTTCAACTTTGGAGGTGATTTATTTTGAAAGTCAATTCATCTCACAAGCCCCTCGGAGCATGTGGAGGGGCATTAAGTGCATAACAGATTATAAAGGAAGGAGTGAACAATGCCCCAAAGACCCATCTCGGCCTGATGCCCTAAACAAGTTCTATGCACGCTTTGAAGACCCGAACAGACCACCCAGCATCAGACTCACCTCACCACTGGATGAAGAGCATCTCAGCGTGACCTCAGCAGAAGTAAGGAGTACCTTCAGGAGGATTAATCCGCACAAAGCAACTGGCCCAGACAACATCCCCGGAAAAGTGTTGAAGGAATGTGCCGATCAGCTCTGCGAGGTGCTGGCAGACATCTTTAACACCTCACTTACCCTGGAGACAGTTCCCACCTGCCTGAAGACTGCCACAATCATCCCAGTCCCAAAAAGCTCTACAGTGACTGGTCTGAATGACTATCGGCCAGTGGCCCTCACCCCAATAATCGCTAAATGCTTCGAAAAACTGGTCATGACTCACATCAAAACAACCATCAACATCAACGAGGACCCTCATCAGTATGCATACCGTGAGAACCGATCAACAGAGGATGCAATCTCCTCTGTGGTCCACACTGCGCTCAACCACCTGGAGCAGAAAAACTCTTACGTCCGTATGCCCTTTGTGGATTTCACATCCGCCTTCAACACCATGATCCCCCAAACCCTGATGGACAAACTATCCACACTAGGACTAAGCCCCTCCATCTGCAACTGGGAACTAGACTTCTTAACAAACAGACCACAATTAGTGAGGATCCACAACTTCTCCTCCTTCACCATAACCCTCAGCACTGGCTCTCCTCAGGGATGTGTGTTGAGCCCCCTCCTGTTTACTCTGCTCACATATGATTGTGCAGCTACCCATCCAGGCTGTCACATTGTAAAGTTTGCAGATGATACAGCGGTGGTGGGATGCATCACAAACAATGATGAGGCCATCTACAGGCAAGAGGTGGAACACCTGGAAAGCTGGTGCAAAGAGAATAACCTTCACATCAATGTGAAGAAGACAAAGGAGATGATTGTGGACTTCAGAAGGAACAAAAACACCTACACCCCCCTGAACATAAGAGGATCTGCGGTGGAAGTGGTCTCCAGCTACAAGTACTTGGGTGTACACATGAATGACAACCTCAACTGGAGCAACAACACCACCAGCCTGATCTAGAAAGCTCATCAGAGACTCTACTTCCTCAGGCGGCTGAGGCGAGCTGGTCTGGAAGCTCAGTCCTCACCTCCTTCTACAGGTGTGCAGTGGAGAGCATCCTGTGCTC
>NC_056521.1:2275626-2297896 GCF_014905685.2 Nematolebias whitei
TACTGATGATTATGGCATACAGCTCATGAAAACCCAAAATGCCTGTCCCAAAAAATTAGCATATTTCATCCCACCAATGAAAGACAAGTGTTTTTAATACAAAAAACGCCAACCTTCAAATAATCATGTTCAGTTATGCACTCAATACTTGGTCGGGAATCCTTTTGCATGAATGACTGCTTCAATGCGGCGTGGCATGGAGGCAATCAGCCTGTGGCACTGCTGAGGTGTTATGGAGGCCCAGGATGCTTCGATAGCGGCCTTAAGCTCATCCAGAGTGTTGGGTCTTGCGTCTCTCAACTTTCTCTTCACAATATCCCACAGGTTCTCTATGGGGTTCAGGTCAGGAGAGTTGGCAGGCCAATTGAGCACAGTAATACCATGGTCAGTAAACCAGTTACCAGTGGTTTTGGCACTGTGAGCAGGTGCCAGGTCGTGCTGAAAAATGAAATCTTCATCTCCATAAAGCTTTTCAGCAGATGGAAGCATGAAGTGCTCCAAAATCTCCTGATAGCTAGCTGCATTGACCCTGCGCTTGATAAAACACAGTGGACCAACACCAGCAGATGACATGACACCCCAGTGACTGTGGAAACTTGACACTGGACCTCAAACAATGTGAATTATGCGTCTCCTCTCTTCCTCCAGACTCTGGGACCTTGATTTCCAAAGGAAATGCAAAATTTACTGTAATCAGAGAACATAACTTTGGACCACTCAGCAGCAGTCCCAGGCGAGATGCTTCTGACGCAGTCTCTTGTTCATGAGTGGCTTGACCTGGGGAATGCAGCACCTGTAGCCCATTTCCTGCACACGCCTGTGCACGGTGGCTCTGGATGTTTCTACTCCAGACTCAGTCCACTGCTTCTGCAGGTCCCCCAAGGTCTGGAATCGGCCCTTCTCCATAATCCTCCTCAGGGTCCGGTCACCTCTTCTCGTTGTGCAGCGTTTTCTGCCACACTTTTCCCTTCCCACAGACTTCCCACTGAGGTGCCTTGATACAGCACTCTGGGAACAGCCTATTCGTTCAGCAATTTCTTTCTGTGTCTTACCCTCTTGCTTGAGGGTGTCAATGATGGCCTTCTGGACAGCAGTCAGGTCGGCAGTCTTACCCATGATTGCGGTTTTGAGTAATGAACAAGGCTGGGAGTTTTTAAAAGCCTCAGGAATCTTTTGCAGGTGTTTAGAGTTACGTCGTTGATTCAGATGGTTAGGTTAATAGCTTGTTTAGACAACCTTTTCATGATATGCTCATTTTTTGAGACAGGCATTTTGGGTTTTCATGAGCTGTATGCCATAATCATCAGTATTAAAACAATTAAAGACCTGAAATATTTCAGTTGGTGTGCAATGAATCTGAAATATATGAAAGTTTCATTTTTATCATTACATTATGGAAAATAATGACCTTTATCACAATATGCTCATTTTTTGAGAAGGACCTGTATGCATTTATTATGCAAATAACCTTGTTGTTTGGGCACCACCTCTCTCTTGGAGAGGAAAATTAGTCTCTATTTACCCCAAATCAATGTAAACTGAAACGTGAGTTCTTTTCTCGTGTTTAAAGGGCATCAAATCAGTTAATACACACAGATATGACAAAATAATTACAAGTTCAGTTGATTTTTATGTATTTTATTATAAAAAAAATATATAATCTGTGATATATATGATGAAGATTATGCATAACAAAAGTTAACTGAATATCAAATGGTGTTGAATCAGTGAAATTTAAAAGGCAGAGTTTGGACTGGTTTCTGTTTGTGAAGTAGTTAAAATTGTGTCTAAGGGGCCGTTTACACGGCATGTATTTTGAGAGCATCCGCAGCTTTCTCTCTTCGGTTCTGCTGATCATTTACACAACCCCAGTGGCCCCCTTCTTTGAATCCGGAGGTTTCTGAACCCACCTTCCAGAGTGGAAGTTTTTTGCTGACCTCCAGACGCTATATTTTTATCAACATGGTGGCGGATACACTGCTTTCAGAACCTTGACTGATGGAATATATTTTTAATCTCGTAGTTAATCTACGTCAGATTCCAGGTGCTGTGACCGACGTCTGTGTTGGAAGAGACACAGTCAGATCTAGTTCTAATATCGCTTTTTATAGAACATGGCACGCGCACACATCACGCTGCACTATAACATACTAAATGTGCTAAATAACAACAGTTTAATAATAATAAACAGTATTTATGTTAGTGTGCGAGATATAACGAAGCTCTGAGCTAAACGAAGCTATCTGGACATTATCTAATTCAAATTTAAAACATATTGCGTGAACACTAAAGTTGAAAATGAAGACATCAGGTTTAATTTTTATTTATTTATTCAACACCACAAACTGTATGTCACACAAACACTGATAATTAAACTGAACACACTATTAAAACATGTTAACTGAACTTGAATGGATTGACTAAAAGAACTGAGGGGAATTTTAAATAAATAGTTCATTCAACATCTCTCTCTTCAACATCCTCCTGCGCTGCACCTGGGCCGAGCCTCGTTCAGAACTGGTCTGCCTGGTGGGAGGACAGCTTCTACTTCTTTCAAGAAAAAATAAAAACTCAGTTGGTTGTTTTGTAACTGAAGTAAACACAAACTAACATTATTAAGAACATTGGTTTACCTGCTGTAAAACAGCTACTGATTATCACGGAGTAAAGTCCGACATCGTCGACACGGTTCTGGTCCACTCAGCGACCGTGTGGAGCTGTTAGACGAAGCGGTCCCGCTTGGCATCAAATCTGTGGAGTCTTATCCAAAATCCAGCCAGAATCCAGCTTTAACTTGTTGTTACGTTACATTGTTGTTAGCTGATTAGCCCAGAGGAAAGGAGCGTGCCGAGGCAGCACGCATGCGCATTAGGTGAAGGTACAAAATTCACAGCGCCATCTAATGACCTGGCATGGTAACTACAGCGGATTCGGGAGGGCGTGGGGGGAATCCTTCGGATGCATGTAAACCCAAAATGCGACCGTGTCAACGCAAATCTTTTATTCTAATTAACATACGAAAAACCTGTTTCCCCCAATCGTGTCCGTGTAAATAGGGCCTAAGGGGAGCTAAGATAAGTTTATTGTGATGTAAGTGTAGTGGCTAATACTACATTAAATACTTTTGGGTTCATTAAATAAACAGGAGACACCTTGGTTCTGATTGACAGCAAACTGGGGTTTTTATTTTGAAGCTTTATCTCTAAGGTGGAACAGCCAAAATACCTAAAGACCTCAAAGACAGAACCCCTCCTGATGGGGACATTATCAGAGTTTTTATACACTTCTGAAACAGCACATGAACATGAGCTTGTTTATCACCAGAAGTTTTCCAGAGTCTCTGACGCACACAATGATTTTCCTATGAGCACATTTTTTTCAAGTCAGTCTGACAAGTCATTTGTAACACTTTAGTTGATAAAAACAGTTCTGCTGGGAAACAGTCTTATATAAGCACTTGATCTTGCACCCAGACATTCCTGGTACTTTTATATACAGATAAACAAGCACATTTCAGAATCTGTTATAAACAAGTTCTGTTTGAACACATTCTCTGCAGGTCCTTGTAAGTTAAAATACATATTTGTTTGGGCCTTATTATAAAACAGAATATCCAATTAACAAAGTTTCTTAGAGTCTACATAGGTTCACCAGAAAGGCATTGCAAACTCTCTTTCCTACCAGGATGTAGATGGTCAGAGCATGGTTCCGACAGCTGCTTAAATGGCACCAGCCTCAGATGTTCAGGTGACTGAGAGGCTGAAGTCTCCTCAAAGTTCACCTGTCATCATTAGAGGGACGAAGATCCATGTGGTAGTCAGCTGGGATTTACCACTCTGTGGAGTGATGGTTCTGGTTGCCTGTTAGGCAGCTAGAGTCCTGGATTCAATGCCAGCAGCTGGTTCTAGTTCTGTATTGTTCTCTCGTCCTGAGACGTCTGCAGAAAGGATGCTTCTGTCCTTTCTGAGGTCAAGTGCAGAAGCTGAGTTTCTTCTCTCTCCAGTTCTCTGTGCAGAAGCATGTTGGCTTCGGAGTGTCTCTTCAAAGCGTGTTTTCTTAAAAGTTTTCTTAGAAGAACTGAAACTTACTGTCTGTGTAGAACAGAGATGAAGGTCCACCTCTCAGAAGATGTGGTTCTAACTCTTGGTGTACAAGTGTATTATCTTAAAGAAAGATTACTTAAAACACACATTTTGATGAATAAACATTCAGGTATGACATATTTAGGATTAAACTTAAAACATGCCATGTTTTACCAAAGGTGTTGCTGTCCATCTCCTGAAAAGGAATGTCATTAAACAAAGGGTTCTTATGCTGTTATCTTCATTGGAATTAATCTGGGAGAAAAACTCCTTTTAAATAAAAGACTATATCAAAGTAGTGAGTTTGGATGTTTCAAAAACTCGGAGGTCAGTTGAACAAAAACTCATTAAAATGATCTGTCCATTTCATGGGAAATGAGTTCATATTGGCAGTGAGGTTACCACAATGACAGTTTTTTAAAAATTACATTTACATTAGTGTCAACTAAGAAGTTTGTGAGCTGAGCTGCATATTTGTAAAACAATGTCTGTTTGTTCCCAAGGAAATAGTTGAATCTTATTTTAACAGTTGCAAACACAAAACACAGGAATGACGTTTGTTTAGGATGAGATGAACTCTTGTTTGTTTGAGCTGAGGTGAACTGTTTCTGAGGTGGTGTTCCCCTACATACCCACATGTAAAGTACATTGATCACCAGCCCTGGGCCATTGTAACTCCACCATGAGGTCACAAACAATGGCCCCAAGCATAAACAGAAAACCCAACTTCTTCAGAGCTCGGCCACACCTCTCAGGAGTCGTCACCACCATCGACAAATGGGAAGCCCTACTCTATCATGTGACCCAGCTCTCAACCAATATTATCTCGCCATCTTGTGTCTATAATGGGTGGGTGCGCCAATGTTGGGAGTTGTAGGCATGTAACTACAATTCCTACCGGAAACGGAATCAGATCGTGTTTTAACACATCATTCTAAATAACAAAACAGGATACATATATCTAGACATTTCATTAAGTTAATATATTATCTGATAAAATTATATTTCAGTAGAGTAGCAACAAATACAAATTGTTGAGGGGTGATTATACATGACGGGCTCTAGATGTTTCTGGCAAGAAATACAAGCTGGTCTACATTATCTGGCTTCAAAGATGCCCTTTTGCAAGTAAATGGTAAATTGCCTGTACTTATATAGCACCTTTCTATCTTATTTCAAGATACTCAAAGCGCTTTACACTACAATCTGTGTCCTCATTTACCCATTCATACAGCACTCTACTAGATCTACAAAGCTAATGGAACAAATCATTCTAATGAGACTAATCAGTGCTTTAGATCACATTCATACACCGATGGGACACACATCATAGGCTATGAGGGGTTCATTGTCTTGCCCAGGGACACTTCAGCATGTGACTGCTGGTGGATTCGAACCCCCAACTCTCGCATTGGAGGACGACTGCTCTAACCACTCAGCCACAGCCGCCCCAAGTGTTGCCACCTGTACTGAAAACCCTCTCAGATGGGGAACTTGTGGCCTGAATGCACAGTAATGTTTTGCCAGTTGGCTTACAGTGGGGAAGTTTTTTTGATACAGCTTCCACTAGTCCAGAGGATTTGAGTCATCGTCAGCACCTGGAGACAAAGGTAGTTGCTGAGCTCTCTCTCAACTGCCTGCTTTGCACTCAAACCTCCTGTGTCGGAAGTGGTGGGCCTCTTTGGAAAAAAAAGCTAGACAGAGACTTCTTTGTTTTCTTGGCTGGAGGGCCTGCTGCAGAAGCATCTCCAATGTCTTCTTTGGATGCTTCTCCAACCACAACAGCTCTCTATCCCTTCAACATCTCCAACACAGTCTTCTCCTTGATGTACTCTTTCTTCTCCTGAATGTACTGAAACTTGAATCTTGGGTCAAAGATGCATGCCATGTCATGTAGATCATCCATGGCTGGATCCTTGTACTTTTCGTTGCGGTATCCCATCACTGTTGTCTTTATGCTTCTTGTGAGCTCTGTGTCATCCTCTGCTTCCTTCAAGATGGAAGTGTTGAAGAGATGCATCACTGGTGTTAATAATGACAAACTGACGTAGGACTCACTAGACAAGGCATCAGTGAATTCGAGGAGTGGGCTTAGAGCTGCATCTATAGACTCTAAAACGTCCACATCTTGCCACGTAGGAACCAATGACGTGGTCTTCTTGTTCTTTGAGAGGACCTCTGTGATGGCCCTTTTCTGATCCAGGACCTGCTTCACCATTTGTTGACGGGAGCCCCATCTTGTTGGTGTTTCAGTGATGAGCTTGTGCTTTGGCAAGTGAAACTCCTCCTGAGCAACTGCAAGGTTCCTTTTGAAGGTTCTGAAGTGAACCTCTGAAAAGAGATCCAGGAAGTGGTTACAAGAAAAAGTTAATAGATTGCCTGAAAATTTTGGAGCAGGACAAGGCTATTGACCGTTTTCTGTACCACAGACTGTACCCAGGGGAGGCCACACCTAGTCTGTATGGTTTACCTAAAATCCACAAACAAGCTGTACCTTTAAGACCAATTGTTAGTATGATTAACTCTGTCACTTACAATGTTTCCAAATATCTGGCGTCTGTACTCATCCCTTTAGTTGGCAGCTCAGAACACCACATACAGAACACCATGGACTTTGTGGACAAGGTGAGGGATGTCATCATGGAGACTGATGAAACAATGGTCTCTTTTGATGTCACATCACTCTTTACGTGCATTCCTGTTGATGATGCAGTAGAGGTGGTCAGTTTAAAATTAAAATCAGACACCACTCTGAGCAGCAGGACCACACTTTCCACAGAACATCTGTGTCAACTCTTGAAACTGTGCCTGCAGTCAACCTACTTCACATATGGGGAGCAATATTATAGGCAGAAACATGGGTGTGCTATGGGGTCTCCAGTTTCTCCTATTGTTGCCAACCTGTACATGGAGGAGGTAGAAAAGAGAGCCTTGACGTCCTTTTCAGGGACACCACCAAGTCATTGGTTCAGGTATGTTGACGACACCTGGGTTAAAATTAAATCTCAGGAAGTCCAACATTTTACTGACCACATCAACTCGGTGGATAAATACATCAAGTTCACACGAGAAGATGTAAAAAATGGCAGGTTGGCTTTCTTGGACTGTGAGGTCTCAGTCTCTGATAGAGGACATTTGCAAACTGAGGTTTACCGCAAACCCACCCACACAGACCAGTATTTGCAGTTTGACTCCCATCACCCTTTGGAGCACAAGTTAGGAGTCATCAGGACTCTGTATCACAGAGCAGACAGCGTCCCCACTAGCTCAGGAGCCAGACAGAAGGAGAAATCCCACACAAGACAGGCTCTAGAGCAATGTGGATATCCTAACTGGGCCTTCCTGAAAGCAGAGAAGAAACCCAAACAGGACTCCAGTCAGCCAACAGGTGAAAAGGAGGAACCCAGACCCAGACCAGTGGTCATTCCATATGTTGAGGGAGTATCAGAGAAACTGAGACGTTTATTTTCTAAACATAACGTCCCAGTGGCTTTTAAACCCCAAAATACATTACGGCAAAGACTGGTTCATCCCAAAGATCCAGTCCCCCGGCACAAACAGAGTAATATTGTGTATGCTGTTCAGTGTCAGGAGGGCTGTGATCAGTCTTACATTGGGGAAACAAAACAGCCACTGGCCAAAAGGATGGCCCAGCACAGAAGATCAACATCATCAGGCCAGGACTCTGCGGTCTACACTCATCTCCAGGCCAGCGGTCACTCTTTCAGGGATGAAGATGTTCACATCCTGGACAGAGAGGAACGATGGTTTGAGAGAGGAGTAAAGGAGGCCATCTTTGTGAAAAGAAACCATCCATCGTTAAACAGGGGTGGAGCCTCCGGGTTCAACTGTCCCCCTCTTACAATGCTGTGATTGCTAGTATCACTCAGCCCTCTGTGAACAGTAAACAGCCATCAGTGTGCTAATGATCCATTGTTAGACTGATGGTCCTTCTTGAGCATGTGATCAGCTGGTTTTGGTTGTCAGCAGCAAAACTGGTTGATCCACTCTGAGACGGTGCTATTTAACAGACTGAGCTGAATACAGCTCCTCAGACTGAGGAAGTTTCTTGGATGAGAGATGAAACGTTTCTACATTTTTTTGTTGATTTGCTTTGTTTTGTTTTTTTGAATGTCCAGAGGACCAGATTTAACTTTTTTAGATTTTTCTACCTGGATTATTGAGCATGCATCAGGATAAGGTTCCTTTTCTTTTTCCAAGAGTAGCAGAAGGCAGCCACCACCTTTTTACAGACCCCAACTGCTCTGTCCACTCGCTTGTCTTGGTTAACTTTCTCTGTAAGCACAGAGAGAAAAAGTATTGCAATATAATTTAATCTAAAACATTTGTATTTATATTTCAACTAAAATGTATTTATATTCCTACTTTCGTCTGCTTTCTTTTCAATTGTGAAAGCTTCTTCAGTCACATTCTGATGGGCACTCATTTTGAATCAAAAACTTTCTGCGCATACTAGATTAGCCTAGCCTGCTAACACCGACTCCTGGACTCGCACTCTGCGTAACATCTACGTCACCACACACTTATGTAGTTGTGTCGTGCCTTTTTCTATTCGGGTTGAAACGTCAGCCCGAACAGAAAAAGGAATGTTTCAGTGAAATGCTGTAATCATAGCGTGATGTATAACGTGTAATGTATATTGAAATATTGAAAATATGCTTAAAACTCGTATCGTTATTGATTAAAAGTATATTGCGAGATATATTGATATTGAATTATTGTCCAACCCTACTGTCTCCTCACCCCTCCCTTCTCCAAGGCCGTGGACATGTGACCGAACCTCAACACCTCTTATCTGGACAGTGGCTGAGGGGGGCTCTGGACTATGCTCCAACCTTCCCTTTAAGCTCAATGCCTTCACCGGCCTCATATGTATTGTCTATTTATGTTGCTTTGCTGTGGTAGATTTTTTTAATGTCTCAAACTAGGAATGCGCGATATATACGGTACACGGTAGAAACAATAGACATTTAGCCTACGATAGAGATCTGTCTTGTACTGGCTAACCGCAGTAATGCTGTGTCTGATGTAAAATCAGAGTTGTCAGTTTAATTGTTACTTTTTTTAGTTGAAAACTGTGCATAAGTGGTGTTCAAGTGTAAAATCAGAGTTGTCAGATTTAATAGTTACTTTTTTTTAGTTGAAAACTGAAGCTGAAGCCGAGGAAGCTAGACTACAGCTGTCGGATCTGGGAGCTGTTGCAACCGGGACCTGGTCTGCCACTGTTTGGGCCTGCGAGGTGCTGGACCGAGTGAATTGTGAGACCGCGTGGGACCTGGGGGTTGTTGCCGCTAGACCTCGGCTAACAAC
The DNA here is from genome assembly GCF_014905685.2 of Nematolebias whitei. Lineage (NCBI taxonomy): Eukaryota > Metazoa > Chordata > Actinopteri > Cyprinodontiformes > Rivulidae > Nematolebias > Nematolebias whitei. The sequence continues at coordinate 2,285,040 of NC_056521.1, forward strand.
ATAAGCCTGTGAACCTCGTGGCTGGATCCTGTGCTTCTGAGAGTTGAGACCAATAATCCAGAAGTAACATGAGTAATGCCGAGCAAACACAGAGATAGGAGACAAGTGTCAGAAAATAATTCAGAAGATATGGAGGAAGTTAAAAAATCTTTGAACTTTTTGAGTGCTGAACTGACTAAATTGAGTGCTGATGTGACTAAAGTATCAGCTAAATGTGAATTACTGACAGGACTGTTTGAAGAAGTGAGACAATTGAAAGAACTGATGACTAATAAAGACAGGAAAATAGCTGAACTGGAACACAAAGTAGACGACATGGAACAATACACAAAAATAGACAACTTGGTGATCACTGGACTGGAAGTTAGGAACTGGACATATGCAAGAGTTGTTGCTGGTACTAGCACTACAGAAGATGCACCACAGGAAGAACTACAGACTCTGGAGGAGCAAGTAGTGATTTTTTTTACAAAACAAAGACATTGACATCGAACATGAGGACATTTCAATCTGTCACACCCTGCCCAGCAAATCAGATAAAGCCAAACCATCCATAGTCATAAAGTTCATTAGCAGAAAATCAAGAAACAAGGTAATAATGCAAGCAAAAAAACTGAAGGGAACAAATGTTTACATAAACGAACATCTAACTAAAAAAATGGAAATATTGCACGTGAAGCAAGGTTGTTGAAAAAACAGAAAAAATAGCATCAACTTGGACAAGAAATGGAAACATTTGGATCAAACTAGAGGAAGGATCATCTTGCTCCCTACGAGATCGGATGCTTCTCTCCCTCCCTCTCTGCTTTGCTTTGCTACTCTGTCTGTCTGTGAAATTGTTGTGAGTCTCTGTTGCGTTTCTTCCGAACCATAATTATGGACTTGTTTTGACCAGTTGGTCCCTCATCTCAATTTACAACATTTCTTCGAAGAGGACAGGCTTTGGGCGAGCCGATTTACCCTGTTGGCATGTACGCAGCTGGATATCTCATCGACTGGAAAACTTGATGATGTGTCTATCTCTTCTGCCATCTGTGGATTTTAAGGACGCATATTTAATTGGATTTTCGATAACTGGTTCCTGCTTTTTGGATTCAGCTGGTGCTGGTTTTATCTACAATCAAGGAAATCGTCAGCAGCAAACTTGCCTTTATGATGGCTTGGTTCATGTCTGGAGTACCCAGACTCAAATGCTTTGGGCTGTATGGATCAGATCTTGGGGATTGTTTTACTCATTCACGTTCCATCGGTGTGGCCATGTTAATTTGGACATTTCAGAACCGAGTAGACCGACACAGACTGAAGGTTGATGTCATTAAGTTCTGCCTGTCCCTAAAACAACTGTGTTTATCTAAATTTTGGTCGCCTTGGCTGTCCTTGAAGGCCGTTTTATCTAAAGTTGCCTAGAGAAAATATGATCTGACGCTCACCACCCCCCTCCCTGAAGAATTTCCAACTGATAACCAGATGAAACCCCGCTGAAAAAACTTTGTGTCATCATTTCAGGACTCTGGATTCTTATAGAGGTTATCCTTGGCCATTTCTCGACATACCTCGAGAATGTTTATGGATCTCACCGGAGGACATTGACTGATTACAGTGACGAGAGCATCTATAAGCGTTGTTGACCGCTCTCGTCTCTGATGCAGAATGTCTACGTAAATATGTGCTTGTTTGTGCGTGGTGTTTTTTTCAATATTAGGGGGTTTTTCTCAGCCAAGAAAAAAGTCTGATAGGAATTTTTTTCGCCTCCAACTCCTACATGTGTCCAGTTAACCACTGTTTTTGTCTGTCCAAACAGGTCTCACTTGTAAATGAGTCTTCGAGGCTCAATGTGATTTATCTGTTTAAATAAAGGTTGAATGAAAAACTCTCTGATCTGTAAAAGAACGCTGTGTTGTGTGATTTTACTGCGAGACCCTCTGATCAAAGCCACAGAGGAAACTGATCACCATTTTGTGTTAGCTTTCCTTAAAGCGGAAGGAGATGCCCACTAGAGGGTTGGAGGGTTAATTGTTTCAGTGTGCACTTGCTGCTCTGTTGCTGTTCATTTCTTAAGTGAGAATACTGGAAACTGTTACAAGTTAACAACATATTATTTTGTTTAAAACATATGGCTAAAACTGCATTTGATATATTTTGCTCTGTTTTGCACTACAAGAAAGAAGCCTAATACTTGATTTGTTTATTATTTAAAAACTCTCTGGACCTAGTAGTGGAATTTTCTTAATTGAGATTATTTTGTGGTATAGCAGTTTTCAAAATAAATTATGACAAAAGGACACCCTATGCTTTTTTTCATTCCTATTGCAAGTTTTATACTAAAAACATATGGTGATATATATCGTTATCGCCACCGTTCACAATACATATTGTGAAATTTATTTTATGCCATATCGCACATCCCTACCTCAAACCCTGCCCTGTCCAGGACATGGTGTGAGATATCTTTATATATATATAGGCATGGTGAAATGGTGATAATTTGCTGTTTGTGTTGCTTTAGCTCTTGGAATTAAACAATATTAATACTAAAAGAGGTATATTTGAACAAAGGTGTTTTTCTGTTTAACTTGTGATTTTTTTGTCCTAAACCCTCCAAATGTTTTCTCTGTGAAGGAGTCAGTTTTAGGTGTTTGTAGTTCATCATAAATATCTGCTAATTTGAATCCTACACTGTATTAAAGCTGTGTGTGTACGTGTGTGTTTGCGTGTGTGAATGTTTGTGAATGTTGAAGTAACATTGTCCTTAATGTTCATGTGTTTCAGTGGTTCCTGCCAAGTTTGTTGCTGATTAATAGAAGAAGCTCCTCAAGACTGAAGGCCTGATGTGGACCAGCAGGACCCAGAGCCTCTTATCATAGAGTGGAAGAAAAGACCCTTAGACCAGTCTGGTGGGAGACCAACTCAATATGGAGGAGACTGATGTCAGGTTTTTGGTCACTACAGTTCCTTTAAAGAGTGAGGAGGATAACAAAAAACTTACCAGGAACCCAAATTTAAAGACTCACAAAAACAGTTCCAGCTCTTCAAAGATTGATGTTAATCAGGACGATGAAAAGGATGGTGAAATGACCGATCCTAACTCTCCGCTAAAGAACTCATCAGACTCTGAATCAGAACGTGAAGACAGTATGAAAGACTGGAAGGAGAGCAGGGCTCCTAAATCAGAGATAAAAACTGTCAACAAATCTTTGAGCTGCTCTGAGTGTGGTAAGCAGTATGTCAGTAACCGGACTCTTCAAAGACACATGACAAGTCATTCAGGAGTGAAGTCTTCAAGCTGTCTGCTTAATAAGAAATGTGTTGGAGAGAAGAAAAATGTAAAGTCATGCAGGAAAGTCCAGGCAAGTTCAAAATCAACAAGTTGTGATGACTTTGGTAAAAGATTTACTTGCAAATCAAAATTAAACTCACATATGAGAGTCCACACAGGAGACAAACTGTTTCTTTGTGATATTTGTGGACAAAGATTTAGTCAGAAGGCACATTTAAACTCACACATGAGAGTCCACACAGGAGACAAACTGTTTCCTTGTGAACTTTGTGGACAAAGATTTAGTCAGAAGGGACATTTAAACTCACACATGAGAGTCCACACAGGAGACAAACCGTTTCCTTGTGAACTTTGTGGACAAAGATTTAGTCACAAGATAAGTTTAAATTCACACATGAGAGTCCACACAGGAGACAAACCATTTCCTTGTGAACTTTGTGGACAAAGATTTAATCAGAAGACAACTTTAAAGAGACACATGAGAATCCACACAGGAGACAAACCATTTCCTTGTGATGTTTGTGGACAAAGATTTAGTCAGAAAATACATTTAAACAGACACATGAGAGTCCACACAGGAGACGAACAGTTTCCTTGTGAACATTGTGGACAAAGATTTAGTCATATGCCAGCTTTAAACAGACACATGAGAGTCCACACAGGAGACAAACCGTTTCCTTTTTATCTTTGTGGACAAAGATTTAGTCATACGATAAGTTTAAACAGGCACAGGAGAGTCCACACAGGAGACAAACCATTTCCTTGTGAACTTTGTGGACGAAGATTTATTCATAAGTCAGCTTTAAACAGACACATGAGAGTCCACACAGGAAACAAACCTTTTCCTTGTGAACTTTGTGGACAAAGATTTATTCAGAAAGGACATTTAAACTCGCACAAGAGAGTCCATACAGGAGACAAACCATTTCCTTGTGAAGTTTGTGGACAAAGATTTAGTCGGAAGGACACTTTAAATTCACACATGAGAGTCCACACAGGAGACAAACCATTTCCTTGTGATCTTTGTGGACAAAGATTTAGTCAGAAAGGACATTTAAATTCACATATGAGAGTCCACACAGGAGACAAACCGTTTCCTTGTGATCTTTGTGGACAAAGATTTAGTCAGAAGACAAATTTAAACTCGCACATGAGAGTCCACACATGAGTGAAAACTTTCTAACTGAAAATATTAAAATAACTATTATAGGCCATGAGATGCAACTGGTACCTTAACAACCAATCTATGATTTACTCTCAGTTTTGTAAGAATACTTTAAAAACAAACTAATTAAACCTTAGATTAGTTAATTGGTTAATTAGCAGGTCTCTCATGAGATGAACCAATTGTAGTTTAATGAGACTAACCTTATAGTTTTTATAAATTACTACAATGTCATTCCTGTAAGCTGAATAATGTTTACATCACATGTTAACGTCAAAATATGGATGAAACAATGTCAGAATTGCCCAGGTTAAACTCCAACTTTACTGTAGTATTAGGCTAATTTTTGTACATGAAGCTAAAATTACCTGACACCATCCTGCACCCAACTCAAGTGGAGTTTGTTTGCTCCCAGTGAGTTGCCACAAACTCAAAAACCAGTACAGGATTTGGCCCATGACCTATTAAAGTCCCACAAGAGGTCACACAGAACTAACGTGTTCAGTTCTCAGGTTTGTTGTTAAATAGTCTGTGAGGTGGGGAGGTTTGTGGTCCATTACCACAGTGACTGTCCACATCTGTAGGTTGTGTATTGTGAATGCTGTTTATATTGTTTATGGTGATGCCTTCATACATTATCTCCTACATGTCACTGCGTGAGTGCAGCTACAGCGTGCGCTCTCAGGATATTATTACATGCAGTGTTCCCTCATTGCGGACTGAACTTGGCAAAAGGGCCTTCTGTTACTCTGCTCCTGTTTCCTGGAATATCTTGGCTGAAAGATCTAAAGATCTCAACCTTGACCTCTCTTAAGTGGTTTTAAACATCTAAGTTCCTGGGAAAAACCAATGCAAATATGTTCTTGTTTTTAGTTTTCTACATCACCTTACTACCTAGTTGTTGTTGTTTTTTTAAAATATCATTTTATTTTCACTTGTTATTCTCAATTTATATGCATCCTTTATAATTGCCTATTGTTATCTTTTTGTGTCCGCAGTTGTCATCACTCTTTGTTAAAACCAGGTCTCTTGTAAATGAGTCCCCAAGGCTCAGTGAGATTAACCTGTATAAATAAAGGTTGAATATGAATGCTTTTGTCAGGGGAAACATGTATGTATGTATGTGTGATACTTCATTATATAATGATCCTTATGTGTGAACATCTTTTCTTATTCCGTGTCATTTGATCTGAATGGTATGTTATTACCGTAATTGCCGTTGTAAAAGCCACAACTTTTGTCTCACACTTTGTACCCCACAGTTTATATGCAGGAGCGTCTTATTTATGTATATTTTTCATAATTTTCTAAATTTATATTTTTATAATTTATTTTGAAAGACTTCCTGCCACTTACTAAGGGTGCATTCACACCAGCCCTGTTGTCCCGAGCTCTATCCCATTTGCCTAGGAAGTCCTGTTTGTTTGGGGAGGTGTGAACTTGCCATTGAACTCTGTCACGGAACAAAAAGGCGAACTCTGGCTTGGTCTAAAACCTAGGTCTCGGTCCAGTAGAAGAAAACTCTAGCGCGGTTTGAGTACAGTGTGAATGTAAGCAGACCGGGCACTGCTCCGCAAGCAGGAAGAGGACTACAATGCAGGGCAAACAAACACGCATTTCTCTGACCTCATACAGAGCCGTCAGCTTGCCTTGTGTGAAAAACAACATTCTCCGTGGTTTTCTGTCTCATCTTCAGTTCATGCTGAGTCCATTGTTGAAAAATGACAAAACAGAACTCCTAAAACTGCTAAAATTTGACGCCCCTTCGTTTTTGTTTTTATTTACAGAAGAAGAAGTGTCTTCAGAGGTTTTTGTGTCGTTTCTTTCAGTAGTTCTTGGTGCAGCGCCACCACAGGCGAGTGGGGGAACAGGTTGGTTCGAACAGGTTGGCTCGGCTGCACAGTGCAGTGTGAATGCAAAGCAACAGCTCAAATGTAAACAAAATGTCATGAATATTGGTCCCGAACCGAGTCTACCGGACTATCAGGTGTGAAAACAACCTAATATTTTCCTTGAACAGAGTTGGACACTCGTGGCTCCCAGCACCCCACCTATCATGGGGGCAGGCCCTTGTGACACAGAGCGAATACCCTCAGGTAATCATATGCACAAGGTCTTTTGCTCACAGTTTCAAACACCCAACCATAACTCCACCCACTCTCATCATGTGACCAAAAGTCAAACCTTAATGACCAATGAGATACTGTCATTGACCCATCCTCCAAGATCCATGTGCATTAATGAGGCTTCCTGTTTACAGTAAGCAAAGGTTAAAAAAAAACCCACTACATTCTTCAGATTCTTCAGATCAGTTACTGTATTTTACGCATCGTGCACAGACTTTGTTCATTCATCAATAATGGAAAACGCATGGAGGATTTCTTATGATGCAGCTTTCAAATTAAAAGCTATCAATCTGGCTATCATAGAAGGAAATAGAGTTGCCGCACGTAAGTTCTGCATCGAGTCGATGATCAGGTGCTGGAGACGTCAGCGTGAAGAACTGACTCAATGCAAAAGAACAACAAACGCTTTCAGAGGAAAAAAATGGCCTAAACTTGAAAATATTCTGGAAGACTGAACGCACAGAGAGCAGACGGACAAAGTTTTTCCACAATGCAGATCCAACTGAAAGTGAAAACAATCGCCACAGAAAACGAGATTTGAAGATTTTAATGGTGGGCCATCATGGTGTCTGAGATTTATGAGACGAAAAAGGACTTTCCATCAGGGCGAGGACAACTTTCTGTCAGCAACTCCCTCCTGACCTGTTCCCTCTAAGCTATGCGCCTGCGTAATTGCACGCTGCGCACACACTCTGCTCGCAAGGGAATCTATGCCGCGCAGTTGTGAACTGGCCACAAGGTTATCTCCCATTTTATAATAAACTCTGCCCGAGCGCAGCAGTCTGTACAGTCTGCAACACCTGAAAGATGCGTGCATGGAGGAGGGAACCCCCCCCCCCCCCCCCCAGTCAAAACAGACCTGTGTCCCATGATTTGTCACGTGATTTTTTTCTCATTCCAGCCAATCAGTTTCTTCTGGAGTTTCAGCTCTGACTGCGAATTAAGTTTGAAGAAACTAAGACTTTGAGCGCTTTTCCAAGCTTTATACTGCATATTTCATCGCATATCGAGGAATAGTCTTTGGCGTTGTAGATTTATCACAGACGTTTACAGTCGTACGACGTCAAACAAGGCGGTAAGTAAGCTAATCCCACGACTTGTAGCCTTTTTTTTGTCATGCTAAGTGTTATAGCAAACAGTGCTCTGTGTATTATATCTGGATGGTCAAAGGAAAAGCAGTGTTTCCCCTAGATGAGCTGCGCAGCACGTTGTTTATACTGACAGTCTTAGGGGTGGGGGTGTAGGGTGGGACTGAGACAGCCACAAGCTGTTTGCACCAACAGTTTTACAGCTTTAGAGCAGGTAGATGGGGTGCCCCACTTGTATAATGGTAGGGGAAAGACTAAAAAGTTTACAAGTGGTGAGACCAGCTATGTTGTGTGTTCTGGAGACAGTGGCATTGACAAAAAGACGGAGAAAAAAATGGAAGTGGCAGAAATGAAGATGTTGAGGTTCTCCTTAGAAGTGACAAGGATGGATAACATTCGGAATGAGATCATCAGAGGTCCAGCACAGGTTGAACAACTGGGAGATAAAGGTAGAGAGACCAGACTGAGATGGTTTGGACATGTCCAGAGAAGGGACAGTGGTTTGGACATGCATTTTAAGTTGCTAATAAACATGATGGATGATGATCATATTGCTTTATGTTAGGCAATTAGTAAGAAGGAGTGATTATTATTATCATTTCATATTGGCTAGTGATTTTTCCCCCCTAAAACTTAAGTTGGCGCTTTAGATGGCAGCCCTCTGCTCCACAAATGTAGGCTGAGGTAGCTCGGTGGTCAGGAAAGACATCTGGCGTAATACAGCTGCCAAATCATTTGCTGTGGTGACACCTGAGGAAGACAGCCAAAAGGGAGAAACATAAACAAACCAAAAAACTTAGCTTGTAGTATAAATTTACTTTTGTGGACACCTTATTTACCACCCAGGGCGTTGGATCCTGTGGGCGTTGGCCGCTGGCTAGCGGCCAGGTGGCGGACTGCGTTCAGGAGGCGGGTGGACCCCGTAGCTAGTGTCGGCTTTTGGCTGTCGAGCCGAGGGGCTGCAGCTGCTGGGACGAGGTGCGGCAGTGCGGGAGGATATCGCCGTTGGATCTTTGTTCCTGTGAGGGCCGATCTGCTGCCGTGGTTCTTGGAGCGTCTGGAGCTACGGGATCTGGTCTCCAAGAGTCCGACTTCCGGCGTCTGCTGGTCTGTGGTGGTGGAGGGCGGCTCTGGGCTAACAAATTGTTGGACCGCTGCCATCGGGCAGGTGCAAGTGAGTAAATTATGGCCAAATCCAAAGTAAAAAAAACATGATTTCCTGGAACCAAGCTCAGACGATATTGAGGAGATAAAAAAAATCCTTGAGCTTCATGAGTGCTGAACTCGCAAATTTAACATCCCAGCAGAAACTTCTGATTGGGTTGTTTGAGGAAGTGAAACAATTAAAACTACAAATAAATCTCAAGGATAAAAAAATAATGGAACTTGAAGAAAAATTAGATGACTTGGAACAGATTTCAAGACGAGACAATCTTCTTATAACTGGATTAGAGATAAAACGTACATATGCAAGCACTACTTCTGGGAAGGAAACTACTGAAGATTCATCTCCACAGGAGCAACTAACATTAGAAGAGCGGGTGATCTCCTTTTTGCAAGATAAGAAGATTGACATACATCATGAAGACATCTCTTTGTGTCACACCCTGCCCAGCAAAATTGATAAGTCTAAACCGGTTATTGTTTTGAAATTCATTAGCAGGAAATTAAGAAATAAGGTAATAATGCAGGCAAAAAAACTCAAGGGAACAAAAGTGTATATAAATGAACATTTAACAAAAAGAAATGGAAATCTGGCACGTGAAGCACAGTTATTAAAAAAACAAAACAAAGTATTTTCTACATGGACAAGAAATGGAAAAGTATGGATAAAAGTTCAAGATGGATCGCAAGCAAAAATAATAAAAGACATGAAGGATCTTGACAAATTCAGATAAATCTCGATGACAAATACACATAGATAATGAGATATATTGAACACAAAGTTCATAAGAAAAAGTCTGATGAATAAATACACTGAATTACAATGACGTATGATGAATCAGAATTCAATGTTGAAGATGAGATCGACAGAAATGTTTTTCCATTTAGAAATGAAAGTATATATTATAATGATGATCAGTTTAATGATATAAACACAACTAACGAAGATCTTTCTATTGTGCATTTAAATTGTAGAAGCTTAAATGCAAACTTATCAAACATTTCAGATTATTTAAAAGGATTAAATAAGACTTTCAAAATAATAACATTATCTGAGACATGGTTAAATGAAGGAAATATAAATAATGCTTTTATTGAAGGGTGTGAATTACATCATATGAACAGAAAAAACAAAAGAGGTGGAGGTGTGGCTATATTTATAAACCATGAAATAAAATGCAAATTGATTAGCGAAATGTCAATAATTGTGGAAAATATGTTGGAAATGATAACAATAGAAATAATAAAAAATAATGGAAAGAACATCATAATAAGCTGTGTATATCGATCTTCATACTCAAATATTGAGTTATTCACTGATAAAATATTGGAGTTGCTAGAAAAGAGAAGAAATAAAAAAGTTTTTTTATGTGGAGATTTCAATATTGACTTGGGAAACATCACTGATTCAAAAAACATAAGTACATTCATAAATTCAATGTATAGTTTAAATTTTTGTCCGTTAATATCAAATCCTACAAGAATCACAAATCAAAGTGCTACAATAATTGATAATATTTTTACAAATGTAACAGAGGGTGATGTGCTGAGTGGTATTTTGAAGGCAGATCTCAGTGATCATTTACCAGTTTTCACTATTTATAAGAATGATGATGATGTAGTTAAAACAATTATAAGAAAGAACAAAATAATAAACACTTCAAAAAAAGCACTGAACAAATTAAAAGATGAGTTGGATAAACAAAAATGGGATGATGTATATGTAGATGATGTGAACAAATCATATGATGAATTTATGACGATTCTAGAGGTCTTGTACAAAAAAAATTGTATGCTAAAAAATGATGTACAGAAAGATACAGTGGATCAACCATGGATGACGAAAGGATTGAGAAATGCTTGTAAAAAAAGAATCATCTGTATTCGTGTTTCTTGAAATCGAAAACTCAAGAGGCTGAAGAAAAATATAAAAAGTACAAAAACAAATTAGTTGGGATCATAAGGGAACACAAGAGGGAATACTATAGTAAATCACTACATGAATGTAGTAGTGATATGCGTACAACTTGGAGAGTAATAAATAATGTTTCGAAAACGCATAAAATGAGAACGAGACTTTCACAAAATGTTGTAGAGAATGATGTGGAAATCCATGACGATGATGAAATTGTTAATGGATTTAATAATTATTTTATTAATGTTGGCTCTAGCCTTGCAGCTATGATTCCTAATGTGGAAAAAAAATGTAAGTTATTTAAGTAATGGTTGCGTTAACAGTATGTTTTTGGGTAGAACAGATGAGGAGGAAATAATTTAATAGATTTGCTAACAAAAGATCAAAGGATTGTGAAGATATGGATATGGTGGTAGTAAAGGAAATAATAAGTCATGTCATTGAACCATTTACGTATATTTGTAATCTATCATTCTCAAAAGGTATATTCCCAGACAGAATGAAAATAGCTAAAGTAGTTACTCTTTTTAAAAATGGGGACAAACGTGTATTTAGTAATTATAGGCCTATATCCTTATTGCCACAATTCTCTAAAATTCTCGAAAAATTGTTTATGACCAGATTAGATACATTTCTTGAAAAAAATAATATTTTAAGTAATAGTCAATATGGTTTTAGATCAAATTGTTCGACATCCTTAGCTCTTATGGAGTTGATTGAACAAATTATTACAGCGATTGATAAAAAACAACATTGTATAAGTATATTCGTGGATTTAAAAAAGGCATTTGACACTATTGATCACACCATTCTGATTAATAAATTAAATCAGTATGGTGTTAGAGGTCTTGCTTTACAGTGGATAAGCAGTTATTTGAGGGATAGAAAGCAGTTTGTTCAGATGGATGATGTAAGATCTAATTTATGCAGAACTTTATGTGGAGTACCACAAGGTTCAGTACTTGGACCTAAATTGTTTATTTTATATGTAAATGATTTAATTGAAGTATCTGACATCCTCAAATGTGTTTTATTTGCTGACGATACAACGTTTTTCTGTTTGGGTAAAAATATGGAACAGATGTTTGAGTTGATAAACAAAGAGATTGTTAAAATACAAGATTGGTTTAAATTAAATAAGTTATCATTAAATGTTGATAAAACTAATTTTATGATATTTAGTAAAAAAAAGATAACTTTGGATTTTTCTCTCAAAATTGATGGTACTGAGATATGTAGAGTGAATGAAGTAAAGTTTCTGGGTGTAATTATTGATGATAAACTGTCATGGAAACAGCATATAAATCTTGTAAAAATTAAAATATCTAAGTCAAATGCAGTATTATACAGAGTAAGGGACTTATTAAACAATGATGCTTTATATTTGCTATATAATACACTTGTAGTCCCGCATTTAATTTATTGTGTCACTGTTTGGGGTACAGCATGTAAAACCATAACAAAGCCTATTTTTATTCTGCAAAAAAGAGCTGTAAAAATTATAACAAAAAAGTGTTATTGTCACCCTTCGAATGTTCTGTTTTGTCAATTGAAAATACTTAAGTTTTATGATTTGGTGGATTATAATATTCTTTTATTCATGTTTAAAGCTCAGAATTGCATGCTACCATCAAACATTCAAACATATTTTGTAAAAAGGAAGAGTTGTTATAATTTGAAGGGCATAGATATTTTTGTTAAACCCAGTATAGAACCAGTTTAAAGGCTCGGTCTACTACTATACAGGGAATGAGTCTGTGGAATGGTTTGGAAGATGATGCTAAAATGGTGAAGTCAATGTTTATATTTAAGAAAAAGATAAAAACTGTTTTGTTGGAACAATATATATATAACTGATTAATGTCTATTTTGTTAAGTATGAAATTTTGATGAGTTATGTATTTTGATATTATATATGAATGTTTATGTTTAAATTGATAGTTTGAATTGATTTTGTTTATGAGGGAGCAGATATGATAAGAAATTTTCTTCTTCTGCTTCCTTTCATTTTACATTTGTTTTTCTTTATTTTTTTGAAATTGTATTTGTGTTTTTATTGGAAATGAAATGAAATGAATAAATAAATAAATAAATAAATAAATAAATAAATAAATAAATAAAT
>NC_056521.1:2297906-2310108 GCF_014905685.2 Nematolebias whitei
AAATAAATAAATAAATAAATAAATAAATAAATAAATAAATAAATAAACAAGTTAGGTTACACTATGTTTTTTACACTGTGACTAGGATGCATGAGAGAAGTGACGTGTGCTCTATCCACACAAGGAGAGCTGTTGGTCAGGTTACTTCTTGTGCCATTAACTCTAAAATAGTTATTGAATCAAGTGTTACTTGTGTAGGTAAAACTAAATGTTGAACAACCGTTTAAATTGGGGATGGGGCCGATCCGGTATCGGTATCATCCCTCTTGTGAGGGACGGGCTGTTTGTAAGGACGCAACTTCTCGTAAATGGCCTAAGGTGGTTCTTAGTTTGTCAATTTCGTGATCTATTTCCTTTTCTGTTGTCAATTGGAAATTCTCCTGCTCTTCCTGTTTGGGTATCAAATGTCCTCTAGCGGTCATCGATAGTCTGACAGGTTGTTTTCCTTGTGTATCCTGCAACTCATGCTCTAATCTCTCCATTCTGCGCTCGCATTGTTCAATAATTCCTTTGCTGTGGGCCACCGTTTTTTCTAAGGTTTCTTTTATATGTTCTTCTATTTTATTCACCTCTTCATTCTCTCCTGAGCCCATGCTGTAATTTAGGCTGGACTGACTGCCACCCCCGTTCCTCTTTGTTTATGAGTGGAAGAGGTACAAAAACCTTTGTTTTGAACCATGGAGGTGCTGAACAAGTCAGGCTTTTCAGGCTGTTCCTCCAACAGTCCACATGATGGTGCTGCTGCTTGTCTAAATAGGTTGGTGTTAATATTTTCTAAAACCAGCATCCCCTGTGTTAGTTCGATGGATGGGTACAGCCCCCTAGGGGGGGTTTCCTCCCTGTTAGCGGAGGTCCCTCCCTTTGAGGCTGTCTGTTCCGGCCCCGGATATGGGGGCAGAAATGACTTCACTTGCTGTGTGGCTGCTCTACCCTTCACTTCCGGTGTTGCCTGCTCCAGAGTGTGTTTTAATTCTCTGCCATGACACGATTAATTTTTCACACTTTCTCAACTGTTTCTCTGCTTCTTATTCTTTCTGCATTTTTTTTTTGTTACTTCCTGTCTCAGCGTTCGCAGTTGTTTGAGTAAAAATCCTCCTAAAGGTTTGCATGGACTCAGTGGGGCTTCCTGTTTTGCTAATGCCTGAGTCATCTTCTCTTTTTATTTTTTCTGATTTTTTTCTTTGTCAAGTCGTCATGGTCCGTCAGGTATGTTACTTGTTTGTCGATTTGAGTTTCAAGAGGGAGCCAGGGTCCCTGAAGCGTCGATGTCTGCGTCAAATTCACTGTTCATTTTTCACGTTTTGACTGTATAATGTTGTTTTACACAAAATGACTTGTTTTCTCACTCGGCGGTGAGAAAACTCAAGCTTGCTCGGCGACGAAGCAATTAAACCACTAAAATCACACTGCTTCTCCTCAGACACACTCACACTCTTGCTGTGCAGCCTTCACTCAATTCAGTCACTTTCTCTCGTCTAATCTCGTTTTGAACAGCTTTCAGTTTGTTTCTCACAATCGAAAAAATACATTTTTTCTTCAATAATCATCAGAACCTGTCATCACCATTTAAGTTTCCCTGACAGTTCATCAAAAAAATACACTTCATTAATCATCGGAACCTGTCATCACCATTTAAGTTTCTCTGACAGTTCTTACACGTGTGGTCAACTCTTGTTCTTATTTGTGGGCAGTCACGTTCCACAGGAAAACTCAATCCAACCTGGCTACCTTCCCCCGTGTCCAGGAAGACGTTTGGGGCACCACTCCCAACTGACAGAAGTCTCCAACTTCGTTGACTCACACAGGGGTCCCAGACCCCAGGCCAGGTCGCTGACCTGCCTCTTTTAATCACAACTTGTATTTTCTAATCCTTAAACAGTAAATGGACTGTATTTATATAGCACTTTTCTATCTTATTTCAAGATACTCAAAGCGATTTACACTACAATCTGTGCCTCATTTACCCATCCACACAGCACTAGATCTTTACAAAGCTAATTGAACAAATCATTCTAATGAGACTAATCAGTGCTTTAGATCACATTCATACATCGATGGGACATACGTCGGAGGCTATGAGGGGTTCAGTGTCTTGCCCAGGGACATTTCGGCATGTGTCTGCTGGTGGATTCGAACCCCCAACTCTTGCATTGGAAGACAACTGCTCTAACCACTCAGCTACAGCCGCCCTTACACAAGCTTACAACTAATATATTACTTCCAAAAACGTTTACACTCGATCTCTACTGACAAAAAATATTTTACAACACGATCACTCAGTGCAACACCACAGAGAGGATAAATATAGTTCCTCTTACCTGTTTGCTGGACTGTGGAACCGCACTTAACAACCGATCTTGATGTCCAATTCTCCGGTTACCAATCATCCTTCTCCAGTATCCCGGGTTTTCAGCACCAAAATTGTCGAGAAAAATCAACACAACAACTCAGACTTTTCAGCCTATTCACCTGTTCCTCTCATTCGTTCCGAGATACATGGATAAAAGACACAATAATCAGTCAGAGAGATTCACGTTAAAAAGTATTACCAACATTTATTAAAGTTTTCAGCTGAAAAGAGACACTCTTACCCCAAACCAACAGAGATACAGCAAAAACCCAAGACACGTCTGACCGGAGCTTTCAACCTCCTCTGTATTTAAACACAAAAGCTCCACCCAGAGACATGTCACAACATTCTTACAGTTCTTTGTCTAAACTAGTTCAAACTGATGTCTTCATTTCCTGGAAGTCCTTTTATGGAGTTGTTTTATTATTTTCTTGTGCCGTTCCAGTTTACTGGTGATCTTGTCATCAGGTGGGACACAAACCAGCAGCTCCCTGTTAGTTTTTGTCCCGTACACAACAAATTAAAATACATTCTCTGACTTAGTTCAATCTGTACTTGTTGATACCAAAAGACAAGCAGATCCAAAAGCCAAGCAGATACAGAACAAGATACAGTTGTGATACATCGAGCAATACAGCACAGCAGATAAGAGCATCTTTACAAGTTTCAGCCATGAGCTTCACTACAGATATTTGGACTTCTGATGTCTGCCCAATGTCACAAATAAGCCTCACTGTGCGATGGGTTGACTCAAATACACACAGCCTCTGTAGTGTGGTGCTTCATGTAAAAAAATGCAGGGGCTCACACAACCAAGCTACAATCTCAGCGTCCATTACAGAGATGTTAAATCAGTGGGAGATCCTTCTAGAAAAAGTGCACGTCATTCTACGAGACAATGCAAGTAACATGAAGGTTGTAATGGAAGACATGGCAGTTCCTAGCCTGGGCTGTTTTGCTCACACTGCAGCTCGTTGTACACGAGTGAGTAATGTCACAGCGCAATATTAGTGATGCATTAGCGAACAACAGGAAGATCGTAGGACACTTCAAGCATTCATAACTCACACAGTCTCTCCTGGAAGACCTGCAGCAAGAAATGCAAGTCGCAGGAACCATGACCTCCCCAACCCGTCTTGTTCAGGATGTTGTAACAAGATGGATAATCTCCTACTATATGATCAAGAGCCTTCTGAAAGAGAAGCAACCTCTGTGTGTGTATGCTGCCGATCACAACTTGCCAGCAACACTGTCAGCCAACCAGTGGGGTTTGCTGGAAAAAACTGTGACAGTGCTGGAACGCTTCGAGGAGTTAACCAGAAAAATCAGCTCAGCAACCTCCTCTGCAGCTGACGTGATCCCAGCCATCACTGTTTTAAAACGCCTGCTTGCCGATAACAGTATGGACAGTGGCATCAAAACTTTGAGAAGCATGCGCCTCCAAGCTGTCAGCAGGCGATTCGATGACATCGAACGTGAACCCCTGTATGCTGTTGCCACTTTAGTGGATGCTTGATACAAGGACAGGTGAGTCTAAAAAAGTTAAGTCTGGTCCTCTGGACAATCAAAAAAATATAACAAAAGATAAAAAGTAGAAACGTTTCATCTTTCATCCAAAATACTTATTCAGTCTGAGGTGTTGTATTCAACTCAGTCTTATAAATAGCACCTTCTCATAGTGGATCAACCAGTTTGCTGTTGACAGCCAAAACCAGCTGCTCACATGATCAAGAAGGACCATCAGCCTAACAATGGATCATTAGCACCCTGATGGCTGTTTGTTATTCACAGGGGGCTGAGTGATACTAGCAATAACAGCATTGTAAGAGGGGGACAGTTGTTTGAAACCCTGTTTGGGTTTCTTCTCTGCTTTCAGGAAGGCCCAGTTAGGATATCCACATTGCTCGAGTCTAGAGCCTGTTTTGTGTGAGATTTCTCCTTCTGCCTGGCTCCTGAGCTAGTGGGGACGCTGTCTGCTCTGTGGTACAGAGTCCTGATGACTCCTAACTTGTGCTCCAAAGGGTGATGGGAGTCAAACTGTAAATACTGGTCTGTGTGGGTGGGTTTGCGGTACACCTCAGTTTGCAAATGTCCTCTATCAGAAACTGAGACCTCACAGTCCAAGAAAGCCAACCTGCCATATTTTACATCTTCTCATGTGAACTTGATGTATTTATCCATAGAGTTGATGTGATCAGTAAAAAGTTTGCCTTCCCGAGTTTTAATTTTAACCCAGGTGTCGTCAACATACCTGAACCAATGACTTGGTGGTATCCCTGAAAAGGACGTTGAGGCTGTCTTTTCTACCTCCTCCATGTATAGGTTGGCAATGATGGGAGAAACTGGAGACTCCATAGCACACCCATGTTTCTGCCTATAATATTGCTCCCCATATGTGAAGTAGGTTGACTGTAGGCACAGTTTCAAGAGTTGACACAGTTGTTCTGTGGAAAGTATGGTCCTGCTGCTCAGAGTGGTGTCTGATTTTAATCTTAAACTGACCACCTCTACTGCATCATCAACAGGAATGCACGTAAAGAGTGATGTGACATCAAAAGAGACCATTGTTTCATTAGTCTCCATGATGACAGTCCTCACCTTATCCACAAAGTCCATGGTGTTCTGTATGTGGTGTTCTGAGCTGCCAACTAAAGGGATGAGTACAGACGCCAGATATTTGGAAACATTGTAAGTGACAAGAGTTAATCATGCTGACAGTTGGTCTTAAAGGTACACCTTGTTTGTGAATTTTAGGTAAACCATACAGACTAGGTGTGGCCTCCCCTGGGTAAAGTCTGTGGTACAGAATACTGTCAATAACCTTGTCCTGCTCCAAAATTTTCAGGCAATCTATCAACTTCTTCTTGTAACCACTTCTTGGATCTCTTTTCACAGGTTCATAAGTGTTTAAGTCACTAAGGAGTGTCATAACTTTCTCGTGATAGTCTTTCTGGTTCAAAATCCTTGTGCATCTTCCTTTGTCTGCTGGGAGAATGATGATGTTTTTGTCCTTGCCAAGAGTGGTGAGTGCGTCCCTCTCTTTATTGATTTTGGAAGGTGGTGGTTTGGCATTGCTGAGGCAGGATGAAACTTTGATTCTGAGTTGTTCTGCTTCACCCTCTTTAATTTTGTTGTTGCGGATATTGTTTGTTGTCCTGGATAGAGAGGAACGATGGTTTGAGAGAGGAATAAAGGAGGCCATCTTTTTGAAAAAAAAAAAACGTCCATCATTAAACAGGGGTGAAGGCCTCCGTGTTCAACTGCCCCCCTCTTACAATGCTGTTATTGCTAGTATCACTCAGCCCCCTGTGAATAACAAACAGCTATCAGGGCGCTAATGATCCATAGTTAGGCTGATGGGCCTTCTTGACCATGTGATCAGCTGGTTTTGGTTGTCAGCAGCAAACTGGTTGATCCACTCTGAGAAGGTGCTATTTAAGAGACTGAGCTGAATACAGCACCTCAGACTGAAGGTCTTTCGGATGAAAGACGAAATGTTTCTACTTTTTTTTTCTTTGCTTTGTTTTTTGAATGTCCAGAGGACAAGACTTAACTTTTTTTTAGATTTTTCTACCTGGATTATTGAGCATGCATCAGGATAAGGACAGGTGAGACATATTTTTTATTAATGCCTGATTTATTAATGTTGGCTAAGTTTCACAGTTAGAATTAAATCCTGCTAACACAAAACATGTTTTTTCATTCCCTTATTTTATACAGGTTAATCCCACTGAGCTTCGGAGACTCGTTTACAAGAGAGACCTGATTATAAACAGCACCACACAAACAGCATCTTTTCATAGTGGATCATCCAGTTTGTTGTTGACATTCAAAACTAACAATTCACACATTCAAGGAGGACCATCAGCCTATCAATAGATCGTTAGCCTCCTGTAATAAGCAGATGTTCCTCCTTAAATGTGTGAACAGCTAGTTTTGAATGTCAGCAACAAACTGGTTGATCCACTATGAGGAGGTGCTGTTTATTTGGTGCTGTTTATAATCAGGTCTCTTGTAAATGGGTCTCTGAGGGGCCGTTTACACGGCGCATATTTTGAGTGCATCCGCAGCTTTTTCTCTGCGGTTCTGCTGATCATTTACACGACACCAGTGGCCCCGGAGGTTCTGTTTCGTATAGGCTTCGCCCTTTAAGGCTTTCGCTTAGTGGGTTTATCCCGTTATGCGTAGCATTAGTACTGAAAAATTTAGTCCACGCCCACCTGCTGTGTGGGCCCCACCCGATCCGTATAAATTACGTTAAGAGCGGGAAATCGGCTCCCATTTTTTCTTCAGCGAGCTAAAATAGCACTATCAGAAGAACAAGAAGGAAAATTTTGTAGATGACCAACCTTTGTTAACGATGCTTGGCCCGGCAGTTGACCTCCGGTCATCCGGTGAGTTCTCCTCCCCGAGGAGAAGCTGACGAGCAGTCTTATTTCAAGGTAAGCGCCGAGGAGTATTTCTCAGTGACAGGTCACTACACGCTGGACAACGCCATCTTGTAATTTTTCCTCTTATCGCCGACCCTCGGAGCAAATCGGGTGGTTCCTCCGGGACAGGCGCGCTCAGCTTTCATTCCGGCCCACCGTCTTGATCCATATGGCCTCGTGTTCCAACAGTACGTCCTACGAGCGAGACCACAGACGGTTCTTTCCTGGTAGATTGGGGGAGCCGGTCTCCAGTCCACACCCATCACCAGAGTAGAGGGGTTCACCGAGCGGGGCTATCCCTCGGTAACCCCCCTTGAGCCAAGCCTTGCGGAAGCTTTCGGAGCGAAGCTGTCCAGGTTGGAGCAGCGTCCCGTCCCTCCTGGGAAACACGACCAGACGGTGACCACGCTCTCCAATCGAGCCCATCAATGTGCTTTTCAGGCAGCTGCAGCTAACAACAACGTGGTGCTGCTAGCACATAGCATGTGGGGGCTGGAGGCCGCAGACCTGCCTTAGGAGACCAAGAGCTCCCTCTGTAAAGCAGTCGACGTCATCCTTCAATATATGTGCCTCTTCTACGGTTTGCCTGTCCAGGATTGCAGCGTGGATGAAACTGCACAAAGACCTGATGGAGGGCCCCATCACGGCGGACGCGCTGTTCGGGAGCAGCTTCAAAACCACGCTGGCGAACTCGAAGCAGTCGGAGGAGGTGCCAGAGGCTGTGCGCCACCTCATCAAGACGCGCGGCTCATCCCGGCCATGGCAGCGTCGTCTTGCTCAGCTCCAGCCCCGCCTGTCAGAGTCCAGCCCTCTTCATCCCGGCAACCTGCAGTTCAGCGTTTCCCCAGAGACCGCCTGCAAGACAGCGCTCTGGGCAAACAAATCGCAGAGCTCAAAGGGGAGAAGTTTTAAAAAAATGACGGTCTACGGAGGGTGTGTGTAAAAAGTGACACGAAAGTTGAAATAAATCATCATTCAATGATCGAAGTGTCTGTTTTTAGCCAGTCTGTAAGCTCGGATGAACTCACAGCGGCTGCGCACACATCCTCCACACATAATGAGCTGGTGTCCTTAAATAAAGGTTTTTTAAACTCACCGTCATTCCAAGACATGACGAGTTGCTCACACGACACAATGGTAAGCGAAATAACTCGTTGTCAATCCGAGCTGCACGATCCTCACCCAAGCGGTGTCAAACGCGCACTCGTGCGATGAAAACAGTCTTCATCCAACGGCGCTGCGTTGATGATGGAGCACACACACAGCTACCCGGCGCTCACTGGCTCACATCGGTATAAATGTGGGACCGCAGGCCGGGTCCGGTGGAGGTCCTCGCTCTCACAAGAGCAACACACGCCTCACCGAAGCAAACGCGGGCAGCCGTCACCCATCGCGTCTCTGCGCTCTGCAGCTCATGGCAGCATAAGCGTGAGACAGCTGAACGAACCCAGTGACATGTCTCGCCTCCAGCGAGAGCGGCGCGCGTCCCTCCAGCGAGAGTGGCGCGCGTCCCTCCTGAGAAAACGTGTGCTCCCGCGGGGCTCGCAGCCTTCACTCCAACAGCACGGCATAGATGAAGTCACGCCCTCCGCCTCAACGTTCGCACAGCGACGTTGAACGCGCAGCCCCACGACGTCATCAGCTGTCACACGCTTCGCCTCAGCACACACCGGCCCACCTGTACATGAAGGTTGGCCCGCGGTCTGAACGCAGCGCACGGGCGCGTTCAGAGCCTTTTTCGAGGAAGCCTCGCCTTGGGTCACGCGGAAAACATTCCCGCGACGCATGACGGCGGTTGAGGGGCGGACTGGTGACAGCCGTACAAAACATGACGCATCACTTAAACGCACGTTCACTCCACGAACGTTACGTAGGGTGGCTAAAACATGCTCGCCGGTCAGATGGATGGACAGGGGGTTATGCAAATGGTTACAAGTTACAGTTTGCAACCCGACCCCCTCCGTTCGGAGGAGTTATAGAGACGGTCCTGTCATCACCAGACCAAATCTCATCCCTAAATGCAGAAGTCCAAGTGCTTCTGATAAAAGTAATCTCCAGGGTTCCCAACGGAGAGGAAAACACAGGGTTTTACTCACGTTACTTCCTGGTTCCCAAACGGACTGGAGGGATGAGACCGATTTTGGATCTGTCAGCTTTTCAACAAGGCGATCATGGACAAACCGTTTTCACATGTTGACAACCAGACAGCTGTTGAACAACATCCAGAGAAACGCATACCGATCATCCCAAAACACAGAAAATTCCTGCGTTTTCTCCTTTCAGGGGATGAAGTATCAGTACAACGGGCTGCTGGTCGGGTATTCCCTCGCGCCTCGTATGTTCTCAGTGTGTGGAGACAGCCCTGCATCCGTTACACAGAGCAGAGATGAGAGTTTTGTTTTACCTGGACGACCTGCTGCGGCGGTCACGCTCCAGACAGGAAGCAGTGATGCAGGCCCAGGTGTTGACATCACACCTGTCAAATCTGGGTTTTTTGCCATAAATTGGAAGAAAAGCTCGTTTTTTCCCGGCCCAGACAATTGTTTATCTGGGAGTGGAGTTAGATTCAACCACCATGAAGGCTCGTTTATCACAAACGAGAATCGACACTTTAAGAAACCAGCTCCAGTAAGACCTGGCAGAGTGGTAACAGCTGTCCCTGTCATGAAGCTGTTAGGAATGATGTCATCAGCTCACACAGTGGTCCTGCTGGGTTTATTACACATGAGACGCCGCCAGAGGTGGTTTGTGCGTCTGCGTGTGGATCCAGTAAAACATAGAGACGGATGATCACTGTCCCTCCCTCCGTGAGGGCAGACCTCCGACACTGGGGAAACACCCTGGTTCTGTCAGTGGGAGCCTCCGTCAGCAGACCCACGTCACGTGTCAGTCTTCACGGACGCGTCGCTGTCAGGCTGGGGGGGGACATGCCTATCTCAAGCAGTAGGGGCGCTGTGGCCCCATCACACATTAGCCCACATAAATGTTTTTGGAGTGTTTCACTGTGCTGAATGTGATTCAGCACTTTGCTCCCGCGCTATAGAATCAACATGTGTTGATTCACACAGACAACAAGGTTACTGCTGCGTACATAAACCAGCAGGGGGGTATGCGCTCAGCCCAGATATTACACATTGCGCGAAAGCTACTGTGTTGGGCTCACCAAAATCTGCTCTCCATCAGAGCAGTTTACATACCCGGTGTTCTGAACAAAGGGGCGGATGTGATGTCCAGGGACGGCCCACGTCACAGGGACTGGACTCTCCATCCAGACCTGATGGCTCAGACGTGGCAGAAAGTTGGCAAAGCAGCTGTAGACCTGTTTGCGACACGAGAGAACGCTCAGTGTCAACTATAGTTTTCCCTGAGCCCGCGAGACGAAACACCGCTGGGGGTGGATGCATTTGCCCACAGCCCATGGTCCAAAACGCTTGTGCACGCGTTTCCTCCACCTCCTCTGATTTTACGGTTCCTGAACCGAGTTCAGGAGGAGGGATTGACAGCTCTCCTGGTGGCCCCCGAGCGCGTGAACACACCATGGTTCTCAGCCCTACAACGCCTGCTGTCGGGGCGCCCGTGGAAACTGCCATGAAGGGAGGACGCTCTCCTCCAAGCAGGAGGAGCGATCAGGAGTTACCCAGAAATAGGCCTGCACCTGTGGGTCCGGCCACTGAGTGGTTCCACTTAGAGAGGATGGGTCTTGTCAATAAACCAGGTGTCTGTAGTGGTGATACATGAACAGGCCACCAGCTTTAAAGAGAAATGAAGCCTGATCAAAAGTTCTCCTCAGCAACAGCTAAGAATGATAATGTGTAACCAAAGTTTTACTGTTTTAATAATGTGTAACCAAAGTGTTTTACTAAATAATCAACACATAATCAACGGATAGAAGTATTAATCTTTAAGACATTGTATAATCCTTTGTATGTTTGTGTGAGATGGTAAAAGTGAAGAGGCCTCATGTAACAGAGAAACAAGTCTGGGCATGCCTCGAGCCATAGAGGAAAACAGGAAGTCACAAGGTTTAAGCACGACTCATCTCATGATGACTCATCTTTGAGCAAAACAAGTTCTGGAAAGTACCAGAAAGTCCCAGAAATCTGGTCTAAACCGGTTGAGGTGCAAAACAGCACAGAAGTTACTGGAAAAGAGATGATGCAATTTTCCATAACCCCTCCTTAAGAGGAGGAGGGATGAATGAGTCTTTAAATACAGACTGACCAGAACAAAGCTTGGTCAATGCAAGTTGGAGTTAAACAGGAGGAGCTGAGCAGAGAGGACTACAGGCGATGAACAACTCTTCGAATCAGAGGAAGCCTAAAAGGAGTTGGAGTTTACCAGTTTGGAGACGATGATGGGAGTTAATTCTTTTCTTCACCGACATGGGATTGGATTTAAGCTCCTTTCATCAACCCTGGATCTGGATGAGTACTCTACTCCTGTGCTTGACCTAAGGCCCGTCCAAAACCTCTGATTCTCTAATTTGGATTAGTTGTACTCGTCTTTGAGGATTCGGCCGGTGTCTCTCCCCTAGAGAACTGGAAATCTGCCCTTACCCTATGGTGACTCACTAAGGGTCACCTCAAAATCATGGTAAGCGGACGACCTCAATCTTACTCTGCTCTAATTAAATTGTTTCATCAAATTGGAAGAACAGCATACAGAATAAATTTGGGAGTACTAAATTGGTTACTGGTAAGATTTGCTCGAAGGTGTTTCTGGTTCATGAGGGAGTTGAGAGAAAATATCTTCTGGCTTGAGTTGTGAAAGGTCTCTGTGAAGGAAGTATCTGTAAAAACCCTCAAGGGCTCTTGAGGTTTAGAGTTTCACAGATAGTAGTCACCACCTCGTTAGGGAAGGAAGTGTATCCTATGTACTCATGGAAAATTAAATCATTATAAAATTGTGCCTGTTGCTGTACCCCTGCGCAAATTATTGATTAAAAGCAAAGCAAAATGTATAAATTTGGACTATTATTTCATTCTTATCAATTAAATACATGGTAAAGCTTGGTTCATTTATCAACACCAATAATAGGAGGTTTTTGTAAAGGTTTCCTAGCTGATAAACAACGCCCTTGAGCCCGTTTCCAGGGCCCTAAAGATTACCAGAACAGTTAACAATTGCAACGCTAAAGTGAGAGGTGAGCGGCCACAACGCGAGTTTCTCTGGACCAGAAGATCCATCCCAGCTGCTTGAAGGATCGAGGCACAGAGTGAGATTAGGGTGTGACTCACGGATTTAAGGTCGTTAATATTCTGGATGAATCACCTCACCGCAGCCTTAACGAGGCTACTTTAGACAGCTACAGGTAATACCACGGCGCTGAAGTGAGTTTCCGGACCCCTTGGAGGAGAGGCTGCAAGCAAAGGTGCTTATCGCTAATTCCAGTGGTTACCTTTTGCTCATCGGAAAGCAGACA
>NC_056521.1:2310208-2313922 GCF_014905685.2 Nematolebias whitei
GTCCTCACCTCCTTCTACAGGTGTGCAGTGGAGAGCATCCTGTGCTCCAGCATCAACGTGTGGCATGGAGGCTGCACAGCTGCAGAAAGAAAAGCTTTGCAGAGAGTGGTGAAGGCTGCTGTAGTGTGCTAAGGTCTAGGTTAGCTGCACCTCCACTACAATATATTTAAATAAACAGGTTCTCTCTTTTTCGATTTAAATTACTGCCATGTGACCGAGGTAACTGTGCGTGGATTGTTTAATCAGTGACATGAGACGTTAATTTACTTTGACCCATCAGAATAAATGTGGTCATTTACTGAACAGAATCAAAATTTAACATCAAAACATTGTACACTTGATTAGCTGATCTGGTTCTGATTAATAAAACTTGGCACGTTTTACTTAATAAGACAACAGAACATTGAAGATGGCATCTAGACTATTGGCAAAATAGAAGAGTTTAAAGATGGGAAATGAAGGAGTTTAAATGGAGAGAAAAGATGGATGAGGGAAAGTGTGTTGACCAGGAATGGCACCCTTCATCCGACCCCAGCTCAGCCCCGGTACACTCGGTGCGTGACGACTCGTTACCTTTGCAGAAGATAGGTCAGCTCCGGTACAGAGGTCCATTTCAATGCTACCTTTCAGCGTCTCCGGTCAGGGTGGCTGAGAATCGTCCAAAGTAGTGACGGTACTCCATTCAACAGAATAATCTTCCTTAGAAGTGGCAGGGCGTTACGCCCTGGTGAGTTCACAACGAGGCGCTGTGACTCCAGCTGGGATGGACGGACCCTCGTCTCACGGTCAAATCCATCAGCTATTGATTAAATCTGAAAGTTCCTTAGGAACTCTCAGGAAGACTTCAGTCAGAGATTCCACTCAGAAGTGGAGGACTCCATGAAAGACTGAAGAAGACACCAGGAAGACTTTGGTCAAAGACTCAAGAAGACTGAAGACTGAGAAGTTCCAGGAAGTGTGGACTCTTAAATAGTTCTCACTTCCTGTCACTTCAGGACTTCTTGATTGGTTGAAACAACCAACGGTGTGGTTCTAGTGATGTCTGAGGGTCATTACAAGTCAAGAAAACAGCAGGAATGTTTTAGGAACTTTTAGTACAGACAGAAGACATGTAATGGCGAAGTGAGAGCAAGCAGGTGCCAGTAGCTTCTTATTTACCGTCTGCTAGGTTTAAAAACAATCCACTTCGTTCTAATAACTCCTTTCTGACTTTCGACCGACATCACTACTCCTCATTTCAGACAGAAGATCAAAATGCATAATTACTTTTTAAATAGACATTTAACTTGATTTCTAATTTAAATGAGGATTAAAAAATCATTAATACTGTTTCACAGTTGATTTAAAATGAGTGGTTCACTTCAATATTTAGAAATGGTTTGAACTAAACACACTTTTGATTTATCAAGATATTGTAAAATAGTAATGATAATATAAAAGAAGAGTGTTCTTTCAATTGATTACTTCAGGTCTAAAGATTCTGACTCTGTGGATCAGAACATCTTGTGTCATAAACTCTCAGAAACTGGTTTCTCAGATCACACCATTGGTTGGTTCTCTAACTATCTCTCAGACCGGAGGCAATGTGTTCAACATAATGGTACTTCCTCCAGTTATTTAACATTCAACAATGGTGTACCACAAGGCTCAGTCTTAGGACCCACCCTCTTTACAATCTACATACATAATGTAGGTAAAAACATCCCTAATGCATCCATACATTTCTATGCTGACGACACAGTTGTTTATTGTCGAGTTAAAACAGTTGCTAAGGCTTTCCAGCTTTTGAAATCTGCATTCAACATCATCCAGACTGATTTGTTTCACCTCAAACTTGTCCTAAATGCCGAAAAAACCAAAGGGATGCTTTTTTCAAATAGGAAGTTGTTCCCAGCAGTTCTTCCTCCGATTTTATCCTCAAATGGTGTCCCCATTGAGTTTGTTGATTCCTATAAATATTTGGGTATCTTGGTCGACTCACATCTCTCTTTTAAGCTCCATGTGGAAAATTTGGTAAAGAAACTGAAAGTTAAACTGGGTTTCTTTTTCAGAAACAGATCCTGTCTAACCCTGAATGCTAGAAAACGCCTTGTATCTGTGACTTTCCTTCCCTCCATTGATTACGGTGACATTATTTACATGAACACTCCTACAAGAACCCTGCAGATGTTGGATGCTGTCTATCATGGTGCACTAAGATTCATAACTGGCTGTGATTATCGTACCCACCACTGCACCCTGAATTCACTGGTTAACTGGACATCATTAACTTCACGCAGACTCTCTCACTGGTACATCTTCATCTTTAAATCACTTCTTGGTCTGCTGCCTTCATACATCTCCTCCTACATGTCTCTGCGTGAGTGCAGCTACAGCGTGCGCTCTCGTTGCCCGAGCCTGGAACTGCATCAGTGCGGCGGGTTCCAGCGGGGGCCTATGAGTTTGTCGCTGTTGGCCCCGGGGGGGTCACTGCATGTGGTCGCTGGTGGGGATCTTCCGGTTCTCCCCTGTGGTCCGATCTGGGGGCTGGGTGAGTGGTTCGTCCTGTGTGGGTGGCTCTGGGGGCTCCGCGGTCGGGGTCCCTCCTGGGGTCTTGGGCTCTGGTCCCCCCTTTTTCGTCTGCCTCTGGTCTTGGGGGTCGGGTCTCTGCTGCTTCACAGTTACTATTAAATGTTCTATTAGAGAAGCCTTATACACTTATGCATGCTCACAACCACACACAAATAGATGCAGGGATGCTTATGTAGGCTTTATATGTAGATATTATAGATATATAGATATGTATATTCCTGTATATTCATGTGTATGTATGTATGTATGTATATAGGCGTAGGTATGGGTATATATATTTATGGAAACTTACTGCAAAGCCATGAATATTTTAAGTTCTTTATACATATCTATTTTGTTGGTGTTTTGTCATGTTCTTTGCAGGTGAACAGACAGTGGCCGGGTGTTTTGCCGTGTGCTCTCTTCGTGTATATTTCTTATATTTTGGAGTCTTACTTTGTCTTTTCTTTCTTTCTATCCTATTAAAAAAAAAAAAAACCTACACTAGATAATCACTAGAATAAATATTTCATAATAATGGTGTGGAGAGGATGGCTGTAAGGGGAGAAGGGAGGCCATCTATTAAAAAACAATAAATAAATAAATCTGTTGGACTCCTGGCAGGGACCAATGCAGACATGTTCCTGTTTTTAGTTTTCTACATTTGCCTTAGAATCTAGCTGTTTTTTTTTTTTTTTGTTACCTTTTTCTTTTAGCCATCCTATTTGTAAAAAAAGAAAAAAAAAATACCTGCAGTATGATTGTTTATAATTGTTTATTTTTGTTGCTGTTGTCCATTGTTGTCATCTTTCTTTGTTGAAATCAGGTCTCTCTTGTAAATGAGTCCTCGAGGCTCAATGGGATTTACCTGTATGAATAAAGGTTGAATGAACATTTACACCTCTAGATGCAGGAAGAGGGCTACCTGCATCATGAAGGACCTCACTCACCCAGCACACACACTTTTTGCCCCACTCCCCTCAGGAAGGAGGTTGAGGAGCATTAAGTGTAGAACCACTAGACTGAGGAACAGCTTCTACCCTGAGGCTGTTAGACTCATGATTCTCTAACCAGAATAATCACTGTGAAAAATCACATCATGTTGCTGCTGATCTGTTTCATGTTGCTGCTGATCTGTTTCAATGTTGATGTGTTCATGCGTGC
>NC_056521.1:2314022-2322445 GCF_014905685.2 Nematolebias whitei
GGCTGACGACTGGAAGCTCCGCCTCCCATTCTACCTTTAGAAACTCTAGGAACCACAAGTAAACCTGCAGTCTGAGAGCAACGTGCTCTGTTAGCAAAATATGGAACAACAAGATCTTTAATATTAGATGGAGTCCATCGTTCTACAGAGACAAAGATTATTCACAAGTGGAAATAATTTAAGGTGGTTGACAATCTTCCTGGGAATAAACACCCCAACAAATTCACCCTGAAGGTCAGACTGTGCAATGCTCAGAGAATGGTCACAAAGGAAACACAAAGGTCACGACAGGACAGTGTTTCTCTGTAAAAACAACATGGCAGCACGACAGATTAGGAAAGTTTCACGTGAAGGAACATGCTGGATTAGATTCCCGATCATCCAGGACGCAGCAAATCCCAAAACAATTCAAAAACTCAACAACTGCACTTCTGTTGGTGGTTGAAGACATTTCTCTTCCTGTCTGGAGCTTCCTCAACTCAGAACTGGAGAATGTGGAGCTCTCATGCACTTCAAAACTCAGATTATATTTGATTTTAATCTGAAAGAAGCACAAGACTTCTGAACTGATTATTTCTAATGAATGAACATCAATAAAATCAGTCAAATGATCTTGATCTCATCAACTAAATGACATTTTGTACAAGGTGCTGGTAGGGAAGTAAAGTTCATGTGTGAAGGTCAAAGTTTTATTTGATAACAGTCTTTAAAAACACAAAGACAGAAACTAATTTCACTGCATGAGATTATTTGTGATCAAATATGATCCTACAGTGGATCTGAAGTGAACATGCATAAATCTGTTATCTGCCTGTGGCCTCTGTGACGTCTTCTTGAAGGAAACTGATGAACAACATGTGGGAGGAATCAGTGTTGTGCAAGTTCACCCCTCACTGGAACCAGTTCAAAATTCAGTTCACACAGATTAAAACTGGATTAATTCATGATTTATTCATGAGTCGGGGCGGGGGGGGGGGGGGGGGGGCTCCTTTAATAATGGTAGGAGGAACCGGTCTCTCTTCTAAATGAGTCTTCGTGACTCAGTGGGATTAACCTGCATAACTACAGGTTGAATTGAATGAACACTGCACTGACAAAGAAGGCTAGCCATCAAAGAGGAAATAGCTCCAGGATGTGTTTAAATTTAAATTAGTAATTGAAAACAATATGGATGGTTCCTGTGGTCCGACAGTTTGACGTGCAGCTCTGAAACCGGCCGCAACAGCAGGTTCCATGTCTTGTAGAGAAGCTGCCATCTTCAGCACTGGTGTTTACTTTTGCTTTTGTCGCAGGGTGATGACATCACAGCAAATGCAGTTTGCACAGCAGTTGCTTTGTGCGGATTAATCTTCCTGAAGGTACTCCTTACTTCTGCTGAGGTCACGCTGAGATGCTCTTCATCCGGTAATGAGGCGAGTCTGGTGCTGGGTGGTCTGTTCGGGTCTTCAAAGCGTGCATAGAAATGTTCTCTAAAAGCAAAGGGCGAACAGGTCAAACTTAAGTTATCTACCATGGCGTCTAAAACCACTCTTGTACAGGTCCTTCTCAAAAAATGAGCATATTGTGATAAAGGTCATTATTTTCCATAATGTAATGATAAAAATGAAACTTTCATATATTTCAGATTCATTGCACACCAACTGAAATATTTCAGGTCTTTAATTGTTTTAATACTGATGATTATGGCATACAGCTCATGAAAACCCAAAATGCCTGTCCCAAAAAATGAGCATATCATGAAAAGGTTCTCTAAACAAGCTATTAACCTAACCATCTGAATCAACGACGTAACTCTAAACACCTGCAAAAGATTCCTGAGGCTTTTAAAAACTCCCAGCCTTGTTCATTACTCAAAACCACAATCATGGGTAAGACTGCCGACCTGACTGCTGTCCAGAAGGCCATCATTGACACCCTCAAGCAAGAAGGTAAGACACAGAAAGAAATTGCTGAACGAATAGTCTGTTCCCAGAGTGCTGTATCAAGGCACCTCAGTGGGAAGTCTGTGGGAAGAGAAAAGTGTGGCAGAAAACGCTGCACAACGAGAAGAGGTGACCGGACCCTGAGGAGGATTGTGGAGAAGGGCCGATTCCAGACCTTGGGGACCTGCGGAAGCAGTGGACTGAGTCTGGAGTAGAAACATCCAGAGCCACCGTGCACAGGCGTGTGCAGGAAATGGGCTACAGGTGCTGCATTCCCCAGGTCAAGCCACTTTTGAACCAGAAACAGCAGCAGAAGCGCCTGACCTGGACTACAGAGAAGCAGCACTGGACTGTTGCTCAGTGGTCCAAAGTACTTTTTTCAGATGAAAGCAAATTTTGCATGTCATTCGGAAATCAAGGTGCCAGAGTCTGGAGGAAGACTGGGGAGAAGGAAATGCCAAAATGCCAGAAGTCCAGTGTGAAGCACCCACAGTCAGTGATGGTCTGGGGTGCCATGTCAGCTGCTGGTGTTGGTCCACTGTATTTTATCAAGGGCAGGGTCAATGCAGCTAGCTATCAGGAGATTTTGGAGCACTTCATGCTTCCATCTGCTGGAAAGCTTTATGGAGATGAAGATTTCATTTTTCAGCACGACCTGGCACCTGCTCACAGTGCCAAAACCACTGGTAAATGGTTTACTGACCATGGTATTACTGTGCTCAATTGGCCTGCCAACTCTCCTGACCTGAACCCCATAGAGAACCTGTGGGATATTGTGAAGAGAAAGTTGAGAGATGTAAGACCCAGCACTCTGGATGAGCTTAAGGCCGCTATCGAAGCATCCTGGGCCTCCATAACACCTCAGCAGTGCCACAGGCTGATTGCCTCCATGCCACGCCACATTGAAGCAGTCATCATGCAAAAGGATTCCCGACCAAGTATTGAGTGCATAACTGAACATGATTATTTGAAGGTTGGTGTTTTTTGTATTAAAAACACTTGTCTTTCATTGGTGGGATGAAATATGCTAATTTTTTGGGACAGGCATTTTGGGTTTTCATGAGCTGTATGCCATAATCATCAGTATTAAAACAATTAAAGACCTGAAATATTTCAGTTGGTGTGCAATGAATCTGAAATATATGAAAGTTTCATTTTTATCATTACATTATGGAAAATAATGAACTTTATCACAATATGCTCATTTTTTGAGAAGGACTGTAGCATGCCAAAAGCTCTCAGGGTTGCAAGTCAGAGGATTGAATTCAAAGAAGAAAATAACGCTTCCTACAGCTTACACAAGAAAATTAATTCCTGCAAATAGAGATCACATCCCTACATAAGAGACAGCTAGGACATGGCCTCATCTTGAGCACATTGCTAATAAGTTAGCTCTTCTTCAAAGTTGCAAGGTTGGCTTACTAACTGGCTACAACTGTTCACAATCTCTTCTTCCTAGAGAAGTGGTGTCGGGCAAAGAAAATCAACCATTTGCACAGAGAACTGACCTAGGATGGAGCATTATTGGACATGGCAGCCCATACATAGACAGTGGAGATGTTGTTGGAGTGAGACATCAAGTTCTTACAAGGCAAGTGATACCATCACTTCAGCTTCCATCCAGTCAGAACCATGAAGTTCACTGTGTGTGCAGGACACAGATCAAAGAAGTAATCTCATCTGACACAGTTAAGGCACTTGAATGTAACTTTAATGAGAAGGTCGTTGAGGACAACCACTTTTCCCAAGATGATCTTCTGTCTTTATCAAAACTGAAACAGGGAATCCAGCACAAAGAAGATGGTCATATGGAGATTCCATTTAAAAGGGAAGGGCCAAACTTACCAGACAATATTGAGTGTGCTGTCCATCACCTCAAATACCTAGAAAGAAAGCTAAGGAGAAACAGACAGTATTACCAGGACAATGAAGACTTCTTGACTATTAAGTCCAGCAGTATTGCTCCTCATCCTGGAAGGTTCATGAAGGAAGATCTGTGCCTCCAAAAACGATTGCACAGAGTACAGTTGCTTGCCAAAAGCTTCTGGGCACAGAAGAAGAAATATCTGTTGAATCTTCAGTACAGGCACAAATGGAACAAGGTGAGAAGAAATGCAAAGGTCAACAATATTGTTCTCATTAAGGACGATTATGCACCTCGTAATCAGTGGAAATGGCAAGGATCACCGATGTGTATTCAGGGAAGGATGGACAAGCAGGAAGCATCAGGCTGTTGATCAGTGACTCAACTTTGGAAGCTCGAGGAAAACGCACCACAAAACCAACTATCTTGAGAGGCCCATTCAAAGGATAGATAGTAACTTTACTGGAAGCTGATGGATTAACCTTTTTACACTTTTCCTCACCACTAGTTTGTTCTTAAATGTCAAATGTGATCTATGATTCATAACGGTTCAGTTTAATGCAAAAATCAAAGGCGATTTGGTGGGAGTATTACTGATAGTGAACTCGTTCAATGCTCCTCCTTGTATGTTTGCTACAAATAGTTGTAATGCTCCTTTAAATTAACACATTTGGTTCAGAATTCAGTGGAGGGTTTCTGTTAATTTGAGTTTCCATGTAAATGTGATAGACAGGCATATAGTGTTGGTAACTTAATATATACTGGATTTATATTGGTCACAATGTTACTTATAAGGCATGTTACATGATGTTTCAATTATTTTCAAATTCACTGAATATACTGTATAAGAAATTAATTATCGGTTACTGTTAAGGAACTGACATTTCTAAATATAATTTTTATTTTAGTTCTCACGATGGCAGTGCTGGGTGATCCTGTTGGTGATCTTGGAATAAACCATCTGTAAAGACAGAACTTGTCCTCGTGGTGACTGACAGGAGTAACAAAGGCAGTCTTTCTCACCTGTTGCTGGTTCTTTCAAATACATTTGCATTTGGGCAACCACTGCCTGCAGGGTACCTCCTGCAGGCTCATCATGCTCCTCCAGAATTCTGGTATACAGACTGCTGAAGCAGCTGCTCCTTGTGCTTGGAGCCGGATGACGACCAGTGCTTGGACCAGCTTCCATGCAAGCAACCTTTGCTGCTGGCTCTGCCTCTGCTGCCCCTGCTCCATCAGTTGATGTCCTGAGCAGCGCTTGTTCCATCTTCTCCAGTTCTTGTGTCAGAAAACCCTTTGCCATCCTGGCATTTTCTCTACTAGAAAAAAATCTGACACAAAAATAAAATACGTGGAGTGAGTACAAAAAAAATTATTGCTGCTGCAAAATAGTATGCATGTACAGACACACTCATCTCCACCCCCACCCCCCACACACACACCCTCTTTTTAAATTTAATTTTAGGCTAACCAATTCATTTATTCAAACTTTATACAGTATAAAAATATTAAGTCTGGTCCCCTGGACGGGTTCAAAAAACAAAACAATGTAGATACGTTTTGACTCATCTGAAAGACTTCTTCAGCCTGAGGAGCTTCAGCTCAGCCTTATGTTTTTCATTCCTTAAACAGGTTAATCCCACTGAGCTTCTGGCCCTATTTACATGGACACGATGGGGGGAAACTTAGGTTTTTTCGTATGTTAATTAGAGGAAAAGATCCGCGTTGACACGGTCGTATTTTGGGTTTACATGCATCTGCAAGATTCCCCCCCAGCCCTCCTGAATCCGCTGTAGTTACCATGCCAGGTCATTAGATGGCGCTGTGAATTTTGTACCTTCACCTAATGCGCATGCGTGCTGCCTCGGCATGCCGTTTCCTGTGAGCTAAAAAGCTCAGCTACCAACATCTTAACAACAAGTTAAGGCTGGATTCTAGCTGGATTCTGGCTGGATTGTGGATAAAAGAGTCGACAGATTTGACGCCAAACGGGACCGCTTCGTCTAACAGCTCCACACCGGTCTCTCAGTGGACCAGAACCGAGTCACATTGTTGGACTTTACTCCATGATAATCAGTAGCTGGTTTACAGCAGTTAAATCAAATGTTCTTAATAATGTTAGCTTGTGTTTACTTCGGTTACAAAACAACCAACTGAGTTTTTATTTTTCCTGAAAGAAGAAGGAGCTGTCTCCCACCAGGTGGACTGGTTCTGAACGAGGCTCGGCAGCAGGACGTCAAAGAGAGAGACGATGGATGAACTATTTATTTAAAATTCCCCTCAGTTCTTTTATTCAATCCATTCAATGTTCAGTTTAATTATCAGTTTGTGGTGTTGAATAAATAAATAAAATAAAAATTAAACCTGATGTCTTCATTTTCAACGTTAATAGCATGCAATATGTTTAGCATCATTTTAATCACATAATTTGAATTACGTAATGTCCCAATAGCTTCATTTAGCTCAGAGAGCTTCATTATATATCTCAAACTTAAGATAAATACTGTTTATTATTGTTAAACTTATTATTTAGCACATTTATGTTATAGTGTTATAGTGCAGCGTGACGTATGTGTGTGCCTCGTTCTATAAACAGCAACATTAGAACTGGATCAGATTGTGTCTCTTCCAACACAGATGTCGGTCACAGCACCTGGAATCTGACGCAGATTAACTACGAGATTAAAATATATTCCATCAGTCATAGTTCAGAAAGCAGTGTATCAGAATAATATCCACCGCCATGTTGATAGAAATATAGCGTCTGTCCGCGCGTGCACATGTGGTTTAACACAAAGCCTCAGCGGGAGATGTTTACATTATCAGAGGGGGGTCAGCGAAAAACCTCCACTCTGGAAAGTGGGTTCAGAAACGTTGGTTACGTACTGTAACCCCAGATTCTATGAGTATAGGCGTAGCCCTTTAAGGCTTTCGCTTAGTGGGTTTATCCCGTTATGCGTAGCATTAGCACTGAAAAATTTAGTCCACGCCCACCTGCTGTGTGGGCCCCACCCGGTCCGTATAAATTACGTTAAGAGCGGGAAATCGGCTCCCAAAATAGCTTTTTCTTCAGCCATTTAGGAGCCAGTGAGGCCCGACGCTTAAAGGGCTACGCCTATACTCATAGAATCTGGGGTTACAGTACGTAACCAACGTTCTATTTCGTATAGGCTTCGCCCTTTAAGACTTTCGCTTAGTGGGTTAAGGGCGAAGCAGATGTGGTCCTCGCCTCACTGGGTCCATTCGAACACCATATGAAGCAGAAGCTTGCCCAAAAAACGTCTTGTCACTCAGCTCCCTATGTGCGTAATTACGCATTGCGTAATTATGTGAGCCATGCACAGACGCATGCTGTGTAACTATGCGTTCATGGCTGAGCAGTATAGACAGATTAATAATAACAAATGACTGATTATTAATCAAATGAACTGATTGGTAACAATAGTCATGAACTGATTAGTGACAATAGAACCAAAATAACAGACACAACTTGTGACTGATAACACATCTCATACTGTGAAGCATGCAGACAGATGTGAGCTTTAACAGAGTTCCATGAAAACAACAATATTCATTCTGTTAGAGCACTAAGGACAGAATGTGTCATGGAACAGGCCGTCACATCACGTAAATAAGAGCGAATGAATGAGCAGGGTGTTGACCACGCAGCCGCAGTGCAAAAATCCTGCATTGTCATACCATTATGCAAGGCAGTCGAAGATGCGATACCCCTGGTCGAGTGCGCCCTGAGGTTGACAGGAGGCTCTAAAACTGATGCTCTGTAGGCTTCAGAAAGAGGCCTCACACAGCCAGTGTGACAAGCGCTGGGTGGATAACGGGCGACCTGCAGGTGCATCTCTATAACGCACAAACAGATGTTGAGTTTGGCGCATTACAACCGTGCACAGTATGTAACACGTCAACGCCCGCACCGGCCAGAGAAGATGGAAAGATGCTTCTTCTTCTGATCTGTGGGGGGGAGGGAAAAACCCCTCCAACGATATCGCTCTTGATTTAAAAGAGCTCGTGATGTTTTTAGGCATAAAAGCTGGGTTTGGTCTTAAATCAGCTGAACTACTGTCAGCCTGAATTCTGAGACATGATGGAGCGACAGAGAGGGCAGATGAAACACTCACCCTCTTAGCGGATGTTAAAGCCAACAGCAGGGCTGTTTTAAGAGACAAGAATTTAATTTGAACCTGATCCAGAGGCTCAAATGGAGCTTTGATCAGGGCTCGCAGGACCAGCGTTAAATCCCACTGTGGCACAAGTGGGCGTGAAACAGGCCTGTGTCTCTGTACGCCTTTTAGAAACCGCTTCATCAGCGGATGATTAAAAGCTGTTCTGTCTCCGAACCCTTCGTGGCAGGAAGAGATGTCTGCAGCATACGTTTTAATCGTGCTGAAATGCCAACTTCCTGTCCATAAGCTGTGTAGAAAAGACAGCACGCCGCCTAATGGACATGAGGTGGCCTCTACACCTTTCTCTGTACACCAGCGCTGAAAAAAACTGTCTACTTTGATGTGTACAGCGCTGTGGTAGATGCAGCACGTGAATCCTGGATTGTGTGCACTACCTCCTGTGGGAGACTGTCTGCTTTCCGATGAGCAAAAGGTAACCACTGGAATTAGCGATAA
>NC_056521.1:2322545-2324500 GCF_014905685.2 Nematolebias whitei
TGCACAGTCTGACCTTCAGGGTGAATTTGTTGGGGTGTTTATTCCTACGAAGAATGTCCACCTTAAACGATTTGACCAGTTTGTTGCGAACTTGTATTTTATAACCGCTTTTCACTCAATCTGACGACATGAATCAGATTATAATCCCACTGAATGGATTGAACTGTAGTTGGATTGATTCAGACTGTTCTGAGATGACTTTTGTTGTGACGTGGCTCTAAATGAAAGAACTGAACTTCCCTGTGGTTACAGATGTGAACCAGTATTGGGGAGTGGTGGTGCAGAGGTTAGAAGATGGGCCTGTGATCAGAAAGTCGCAGGTTCAACTCCCGGTACCCTCAACATCAAAATGTGGGTGGAAAAGGTGAAACACCCACACCTGCCCCCACCCTCATTTGCCCCACTCTGGGCCCATGAGCAAGGCCCCTAACCCCCACCATCTGCTCCTAAACAGGTCTCTCTTGAAAATGAGTTCTCGTGACTCAATGAGACTAACCTGGATAAATAAAGGCTAAATGAAAAAGTAAACTTTGATTTTCCAGATGTGTCCAACACAAACAACTCTGGTGTTTTTATTTTGGACCAACTACAGCCATGCAGCCGTTCTCTAAGTGAAGCTTCAAGCCCCTCAGTTCCAGTCCAGATGTCAACAAGCAGCATGTCAGAGCTCCAGATGTTGTGTTCCTCAGTCCACCTCTGTGCTGTTTGTGCTCATGTGTCAGGGAAAGACTTGTGAGGACAACAGCTTTGTTTTCATGCTGTTGTCGTGTGCTGCTGGTTAGAAGCAAAGTGTTGCACAGTTCAGGCCAAAGCTCACGCTGCAGTCCCAGAACAACTGCTTTTACACTTTCACACTGTTCTTTAGTGATGTTACCTCTAACACCGACGCTTCAAAGCACGCTTCAAACTCGACAGGGTAGTTATGGTGAAGCAGTGGGCCGGAGCTCGCTTCATGTGACGTCACCAATGACGTGTGAACCGCTTCACTGCTTCATTCAGACCGAGTCAGCTGACTGCTTCGAGTTGACAGGTGGAGTTTCAGTCATTTGGTGTGATTCAGTGTATTTAAGATGCTCAAGCCCCGGTTCACATCCCCGTTCTTCACGTATTATACGTTACGAACAGCTCTTGTGTTTATGTTCAGACAGTGGTTCATTTGAGCCGGATCCTGTCAGAACAAGATCCTGGAACTCTATCATTTTGACCGCTCGGATCCGCCAACTCCGCCCCTAAAAGTCCAAAGTCATAGCGCATTTTTATTTTGGTTATTTATTACAAGTACAACGAGTGGATGTTCTGAACATCAGAGCACACAGGACTGAATTCAGCTGAGAAGAGTTCAGGTCTGCACTCGGCAGATGTGTGTGTGTGTGTGTGGGGGGGGGGGGGTAGGACGCCTGACAGACTGTCAAGGACGTGCATTCATACACAGGCTTGTTAATTGTTGTTGCTCTCTAAAATAGTCATTTCAATTTCAATCCACACTTTTAATCCAGGTTACACTCTTCCCTCAAGAACACATTTTCCAAAGTAGCTACATATTGTGCAGGTACAAAGACACATTTGTATATATTTTTGTGTACATTTATTTTTTTAAGCTATTTGACTAACTTTTATTTTTTATTATTCAATATTTTACTAACAGAATAGTCAAATAGCAACCTGCTTTTTGTGTGAATGTCAGTCAAATGTTCAATTTTGGAATAAAGGGGTGGAAATTAAAACTTTTTTTTATTGCAGATTCATCGATTAATTGAAAAAATAATCGGCCGATGAATCGATTATTGAAATAATCGTTAGTTGCAGCCCTACATGTATATATGTGTTGCACATGTGTTTTTAGTACCTGATTAAAGATTGAGTAATTTACCCATATAACAGTAATAATTATATTAAATTATATTAATTTAAAAACAAAGTGAACTGTAGGGGTGCGTGGGGGAGGGGGGGGGGGG
>NC_056521.1:2324600-2325752 GCF_014905685.2 Nematolebias whitei
GAACATAAACACAAGAGCTGTTTGTAACGTATAATACGTGAAGAACGGGGATGTGAACCGGGGCTTGAGCATCTTAAATACACTGAATCGTGCCAGATGTTTGAAACTCCGCCTGTCAACTCGAAGCAGTCAGCTGACTCGGTCTGAATGAAGCAGTGAAGCGGTTCACACGTCATCAGTGACGTCACATGAAGCGAGCTCCAGCCCACTGCTTCAGCATAACTACCCTGTCGAGTTTGAAGCGTGCTTTGAAGCTTCGGTGTTAGAGGAAACTTCACTAAAGAACAGTGTGAAAGTGTAAAAGCAGTTGTTCTGGGACTGCAGCGTGAGCTTTGGCCTGAACTGTGCAACACTTTGCTTCTAACCAGCAGCACACGACAACAGCATGAAAACAAAGCTGTTGTCCTCACAAGTCTTTCCCTGACACATGAGCACAAACAGCACAGAGGTGGACTGAGGAACACAACATCTGGAGCTCTGACATGCTGCTTGTTCACATCTGGACTGGAACTGAGGGGCTTGAAGCTTCACTTAGAGAACGGCTGCATGGCTGTAGTTGGTCCAAAATAAAAACACCAAAGTTGTTTGTGTTGGACACATCTGGAAAATCAAACTTTACTTTTTAATTTTTTCATTTAGCCTTTATTTATCCAGGTAGTCTCATTGAGTCATGAGAACTCATTTTCAAGAGAGACCTGTTTAGTAGCAGATGGTGGGGGTTAGGGGCCTTGCTCATGGGCCCAGAGTGGGGCAAATGAGGGTGGGGACTGGTGTGGGTGTTTCACTTTTTCCACCCACATTTTGATGTTGACGGTACCGGGAGTTGAACCTGTGACTTTCTGATCACAGGCCCATCTTCTAACCTCTGCACCACCACTCCCCAATACTGGTTCACATCTGTAACCACAGGGAAGTTCAGTTCTTTCATTTGGAGCCACGTCACAACAAAAGTCATCTCAGAACAGTCTGAATCAATCCAACTACAGTTCAATCCATTCAGTGGGATTATAATCTGATTCATGTCGTCAGATTGAGTGAAAAGCGGTTATAAAATACAAGTTCGCAACAAACTGGTCAAATAATTTAAGGTGGTTGACAATCTTTCTAGGAATAAACAC
Organism: Nematolebias whitei; assembly: GCF_014905685.2. NCBI lineage: Eukaryota > Metazoa > Chordata > Actinopteri > Cyprinodontiformes > Rivulidae > Nematolebias > Nematolebias whitei. The sequence continues at coordinate 2,325,719 of NC_056521.1, forward strand.
CCCAACAAATTCACCCTGAAGGTCAGACTGTGCA
>NC_056521.1:2325852-2329318 GCF_014905685.2 Nematolebias whitei
TTAACAAAAAAACGAAGTCCAGATGACATGATTCAACCTTTTTTGTTGTTATATACCTGGATGACTGAGAAAACAAACTTTGTGTTTTTGAAACCATTAGTGAAAAGGCCAGACTTCAGGGGTATCTGAGGCAGGCTTGAAACACAAGAGTCAGGGTGGCTTCTGGGTAATACCAGATGGCTAGGCCTCAGACTGACGAAGCCTCTTGGATGAGGGGCGAAACGTTTCTTTTTAACAAAAAAACGAAGTCCAGATGACATGATTCAACCTTTTTTGTTAGTATATTTACATGTTATACAGATAGATTCACATTAAGTTTTTCTAGAACTGAGTTGGTTTTCATTGCCTTTTTGTTTTCCAGTCCTTTAACAGTGGTGCTGTCCCAGTAAAGTTCTGCTGAAGTGGGTTCTGCTTGAATGTGGAATTTTCCCAGGAGAAGTAGAAGTTGGGTGAAGTAGATCAAGTCTTTGTCCATATCCTTATTGTCCAAGCGTAATATAATGTGTTTCTCTGTAAGTTGAATTATTTGTCCAGTTTTCTGTCGTATGAGTTGTTGCACATCTGTCCAGAACGTCTTTGTGTGATTACATTGATAGAATAAATGAGAAATGGCTTCCATGTGTTGTTCACAAAATGTACAAGAGTAGTCCATATCAAGTTTAAATCTTTCCAGTGTTTTTTAACAGGGTACACATTATGATTGATTTTATATTCCTTAGATAGAGAACTTTACTAATTGGCTTTTATGTGAATGTTCCTGTAAAGTGTCCTGAGACGACTTTGTTGTGAGTTGGCGATATATAAATCAACTGAATTGAATTGAAAATATGAAACCTCTTTAACTTTATTTGTTATGCAACATTTTGCTCCATTCAACCAAACTTGTTTCCACTTAATTTCTCCAAAAGTAGAGGACCAAAAAAAACAAAAATCTACCAGGAAGTAAAGTAATCTTCTGCAGACGTTTGGTGTGTTCAACTGAAGCATCGTGATACCTCCTCTATGATTAGACACTTCAGCGCCAAACATGGAGACGTCATTTCATTGTTATTTTTAAGAATAATAAAGACTCAGACTTTGCCACAGTTACACAAACACAATACCATTGCAACATTTTTATTAAATCTCTTCAATGCACATTTCAATGCTCTGCTCTCTGTGTGTCTGAAGCACCTGGGTCTCATCTCCCGAACATAAATTAAGAAGATTATGGATTTGGTATCGTGGGCGTTCAACTCTATTGATAAGATTTTTTCATCAAAGCGACAATGTCCTGGAGAACCGGCGTGTCCAGCTGAGACTCACGCTGTGGGGTACGTCATGGATTTGTGGGGAGTGTGGCAGATGATTTATCTCTCAGTCCTGTCTCAGGAGGATGTTGAAGACGTTTACATATTTGGACTTATGATAGCAGGGACTCTGCTTTTTGGCATCGGCGGGGCTCTGTTTTATCGACTTTTGAAGAAGACATCAGGAGCAGTTTCGGCCATGGAAAAGCTTCCGAGTCAGTGTGAAGGTCTGGTCCTCGCTGTGGGAACTTTAAATCGTTTGGTCTACGAGCTTAACCGTAAGGTGGAGGCGATTGAGAATCGCAGACCACCTGCGGCTTCTGGGACTCGTCAGCGTGGTGGGTTCGACCTTGAAGAAGACTCATAGCATGGATCAGTGGAATGGAATTCCACAATTAGGCTGTTTCGGAACCAGAACGCCCAGATGGACTCAAGGCTGAAGAAAAAAATCTGTCTGCCTGAAGAAAAACAAATATTAAGCTTATCTAATCTGACTCCCGACGGCCTCGGAGACGGGCTGACTATCAAATTTCTCCTGGGACATGTGTACCCAAGGACAAAAGCTTCATCTATCGCACCCCCCCCCCCCCCCGAGAACTTTCTGTGCAGGCTTATCAGAACTGCTGGCTGATAACAACATCCTCAGAAACTGTGGCTGATCTGAAAAAATGCTCATGGACAAATCTCAACACCTCGATGTCAAATGCAAATGTAATCATGTTTTAATTGTGATGCTGGTAGAGTTTTTTTGATGTCTCAAATCGTGTCCTGATGGACAAGATGTGAAAGATCTTTTGTTGTAATACCACTATCTACCCTCATGTTTCTCCCCCTTTTCCTATCTACGATTATTATCTGATAAGGATAAAATGGCCGCGCTCTCCTGTAGTTGCAGCTTCGTGCACTCCGCCCATCTTTCGGACGACTGTACGTACATATTCGCGTTGTACCTCGGTGCAATTCCAATAAAGTTTATTTTGATTCTGACTCTGATCAATCTTTATTCAAAAACATGTAAGCACAAATACATTTTCAAACCAGACGACATAGAAAGTTGATGAATTTAAAAAATTGTTTTTTTTACCACAGTAGTTTCTTTAACACTAGACACTGAAGTTCTTTGATGTGTGCCACTAAAAGCATAACACCTAATTTGAAAGCAGCATTGCAAAATGCCACAAGAGGTCAGTGTACCTAAAGCTTCAACAAATGAACCTGTTTTTGAAACAAATGGCCCAACTGGTTCAATGCTTCATAAAAGCTTCATTTGCTCATCACTACTATGGGGTCTCCAGTTTCTCCTATTGTGGCCAACCTGTACATGGAGGAGGTAGAAAATAGAGCCTTGAGAGAGAGTCACTTTCAATTGTCCTTTGCCGAATTATTACACCGCTCATGGTCCCTGATAGTGAAGCCTTCAATCATAGTATCTTGTTCCATAGCTTTGTATCCTTGTCTTGCCTTGAACCCTCACCTCGCCTTGCCCCTTTATGGATTTGTCTGCATATCTGACCACGGTAACGACTCTTGCTCTCCCTTGACTACTCTTTTGGATCACAACTCGGCCCTGTTCTTACTTCTCTGCTTCATCGTGCTTGACCCCTGCTACGACCATCGGACCAAGCCTTTGGATTCCACCTGCCATGTTCAGACTGAGAAGGTTAGTGACGTTAACTATAATCACAGTTTCCCCTCGTCCTCACCAAAGTCACTAACCTCTCTGTCTTTTAAGATCGGACTCCTGTCTTGGACCCTGACTCCAGCAACCAGCAGCATAATAAATACAAACTGTTGTTTTTGCACTCCTGTGTCTGGTTTATTAAGAATCCGAAAACCCATTTGTGTCAGAACCAGGAAGACAAACTGGACATTTACTCACTATAAGGCTTTCAATAATCTGGCACTTAGTAGTGTGGCTGTGGGGTTTAAATACAGGTGACAACAGGTGAGCTGCATGGGGGCTGATTGTGGTGACTCAGCTGAGTGGGTGTGGTTACAAGAGCAGACTGAAGTGCAAGTTGACAAGAGCAGCCATGAAACAAACATGAACAGGAACTATGGCAGGCAGAGCAGGAAACGTGACATTAGGAGTCATCAGGACTCTGTACCACAGAGCAGACAGCATCCCCACTCAGGAGCCAGGCAGAAGGAGAAATCCCACACAAGACAGGCTCTAG
>NC_056521.1:2329418-2330898 GCF_014905685.2 Nematolebias whitei
CAAAGACTGGTTCATCCCAAAGATCCAGTCCCCCGGCACAAACAGAGCAATGTTGTGTATGTTGTTCAGTGTCAGGAGGGTGATCAGTCTTACATCGGGGAAACTAAACAGCCACTGGTCAAAAAAGGATGGACCAGCACAGAAGATCATCTCTCGTGACTTCTCTGATCAATAATGTTGAAGTGATGGACCCTGCAGAGTGATCACATGACAGCAGCAAGAATGTGAGTGAAGAGACAGGAAGTAAAGCAGGAAGACTGAAGCAGCATGAAAATGAAGACGTGGACGGAGAAATGAGCTCCATGAAGCGTTTGGACTCTCCATTTGGACAGAGCAGCTGCAGCTGAAGCTCTGATTCACAACAACACAACAGCTCTGCTGATGGATCTCTACCTGTGAGGCTCCAGCACTAACCACTGAGCCACCGTGCTGTTTGTGGTTTGTTCCACATGTTTTCTTCATGAACAGTTTCATGTGTGCAGACTGAACTGAAATGACCATTTGTGCTCTCCAGATGTTTTCAACATCATTTGTAGCCATGCTTGATTTTGTCATGTCAGAATAAACTGGGTGGTAGTGATTAGAGCAGGTGCACCTCCCAGCCTTACTATGTGGAGTTTACATGTTCTCCCCGTGCACACAAGGCTTTTCTTCTGCACACCAAGAACATGCATGTTAGGCTCGTTGTAACTAAACTGTCCCGAGGTGTGAGTGAGAGAGTGAATTGTTGTCTCTGTGTCTCTTTGGTGGACTGGAGACATGTCCAGGTGTCCCCCACCTCTCACACAGTGACTGCTGGAGACTGACATAGATATCATATAAACACTAGATCCAGCATTGACCCTATCGTCTGTTGGCGCTGATGAGCTGTAGGGCCGCCATCTTGGAACGGTCGATCGCTCCACTCAGTGTAACCTGTTTGTCAGGAGCAATGAAGTATCTGTGGTTTAATCAGTCAGAGCTGAATATTAAACTCATTCTCAGGATTTTTTCCTCTGTAAATCTCAGGAGTACAGACATTAAAGCTGAACACATGGTTCAGTGTATTTAAACATTCTTGGTGAGGTTAACATTAACACTAATAAAATATTCTTATGACACGTTTGCAAAACTCATAGTCACTGATACATTTTTATTAATATATATATATATATATACATACATACACACACACAATTATATCTATTTTATATATAACCACATATTGCCACCATATATATATACACACACATTATAATTTCATTATCTTATAAAAATATATATATATATATGTATATATATATATCAATCAATCAATCAACCTTTATTTCTACAGGTAAATCCCATTGAGCCTCGAGGACTCATTTACAAGAGAGACCTGATTTAACAAAGAAAGATGACAACAATGGACAACAGCAACAACAATAAACAGTTATAAAAAAAGCATACTACAGTTTTTTTTTTCTTTTAACAAATAGGATGGCTAAAAGGAAAAGGTAAC
>NC_056521.1:2330998-2339901 GCF_014905685.2 Nematolebias whitei
TTATCGCTAATTCCAGTGGTTACCTTTTGCTCATCGGAAAGCAGACATGGCACCCCAGATGGGACCAGAACAGTCCCAGAAGTGAGGACGCACTACAGAGGACTGATAGGCGTCAGTAGAGCAGCTCTAGAGAGTAAGGAGCTGTCAGTAACTGGGAGACCCCCCAGTTAGTACCCCCAATGGATCACTAGAGGCTAGTGAGGAGGGGTAGAAGGCTTACGAGGGTTACTGACCATAATCCAGAATCGTAGGTAAGCAGCTAGTCTGTCCTAGTCCAAAACGTTAGGATAAAGTCTGGAGACTTTGAGGACCGACAAACTTGACCCGACAAGAAAAGACATAAAGATGGCCTCAGGAGAGGCATCTACGAGTGTAGAGCCAGACAAACTCGAGCCGGCTCAGGAGAGCCAAGAAGAACAGAAGCCAGTAGAAGGAAAGACAGATGGCCAAAAGATAATGGTACAAAGTACAGGAGGAAAACCAATAAGAGTGACCAGGGTGGAAGTCATCCTATATGGAAAAGGGTATCATACCTGGAATCCAGCAGTGAAGGAAATACTAAGAGAAAGTAATCCCCAGCTAGATGGAAAAGTTCTGAAGGACGGACTGGAAAAATTTATAAGAGAAAAAGGAAAGTTTTGCTGTACGACAGCCCGGAAGGGAGTCCAAACAGTGGTGGTAAAAGACCCAGGCGAAGCAAAATCAAAAAAAGAAGTAAAAACGTGGTTACAATGGTGGGTGCAACAGATAGAGAAACAAAAACAAACGACAATAGTGTCAGTAATTAGCCCCTCAATCGAGTATGACCCCATGGTAAAGATGATATCCAAAGTGACAGGATTAGATGGGTATATCACAAACCCTACATGCAGGGCAACAGCAAAATATAAAGAGTGTGAAGAAGAATTGGCAAGAATGAGGGAGTATAGAAAAGAGAAAAAATCAGAGATGGATCCTGAAAGTGAGCACAGCTCCATTGCACAAACCCCCGAAGCGTCGGAAAATGAAGAAGACCAAAGCGAACCAGAGGACGAGGTTTTAAAGAATATACCCCCCCTTAATATTAAAAGGGAAGGAGAAAACCCAGGAGGCACAAGGCTATGGCAGGGAACTTACCCTCCAACCTCTCATCCCCCCCCCCACGTTCGTGAGCTCTACTCCAAACTTGAGTGCGTACAGAGAAACTCCCAAATATCATTCCGATACAGACGAGGAAACCAGAGCAGAGCAACTGAGATTATTAGCAAGTATGATCAAAAAAGAAAACGAACCTGATGAAAGTAATAATGAGAGCACAGGGTGTAAAGACTATCTTAAACAGGTTGACAAGAACTTAGACCTGCTCGCCCAAAGCATAGTGGACAGGATGGGGAGGCTCGAAACCACTGAAACCGGGTGGGCAGACAGGGGGTTACGAGGAATGCGAGAGCAGAGACAGACAGAACCACTAAAAAACCAGCCGATTAAACAAGAGAATCCTAAACAGAACCCCTCAGGAGAAACCCAAAAAACTTATGGGAAAAAGAAGGCTAAAGAAAAACACTTAAAACCAGAACCTGAGTCAGATTACAGTCAAGAGGAAGGGGAAAAAGAAAATTCACAAAAGAAACAAAAAATTAAGCAAACAACAGGGCTCAAACAGGATCTAGAACCACTCCCGAAAGAGACTCAATGTGTGAAGTTTCAAAATGGTACCCGAGTATACCAAGTGATAGGGACACCATGGTCTATAGAGGCAGATGCGTTACTGGTGTTTACGAATCATAAGTACAAAATCCATAACTCAACCTACAGAAAAGCTTTAAAGAAAGTAGCCGGTAGGGAGTACCAAGTTGAAATAAAACAACTCACCGGGGGACCACATAGCGAAGAGCCAAAAACAAGAATGACCAGTGGAGCTGATGCTCCGTACTATGCGATAATACACATCCCAATTCGAAGCTATAAAGAAGCAACCGATGAGACCAGGTATCTCAAGGAAATGTTAGAAGCTCTGCAGAAAGGAGTGTTCCGAGCCATAGAGTTCGGCTTCAGACGCATAGTGATAGGAATAGATGGGCTCCGGTCCCACCATTTGCAGTGAGAAACAGCTGAGAGAATAGCGGTCAATTCAATGACGTACCTGGCCAAAGACATGCCAGCAGAAGCCCACTTAAAAGAAATGATTATAGTGACCCCCACTCATCTAGATGAAGATCGAAAATCCAGAGTCGTGGCCGCAATGACAAAACGAGAAGAGAAACCAATTAAAGAACCCCTAAAGTTAGGAAGAGAACACACAGAAAAATCATCGACACCGGGATCATCACAGGGAGCCAAGAAAAGTGAAGACCCGTTAAGGATCAGTCCTCAGGGGTCAAAAATGTCCCTGACCTCATCTACAGAACATGACCTGATAAGTACAACCACAAGACGACGCAGAAGCAGAGCAAACTCACGAGAAGGACAGCCAAAGGGAGAGACAGTAACAAGAATACAACCCTTAAACATAGAGAGTGAGGAGGATAACGACGAGAGCTCTCAGGGAGAACCGGACGTAGACCCGAGTCAGGAAGACACCGATGACGAAGGTAGTGCCAGTCTAGAATCAATAGCAGGCCAATACGACGGTCCAGTTAAGCCCTTAAGAATAGGACAAAGAAAAGGACAAAAGAAGGGAGTAGAAATACTGGACGTACATAAAGTATCAGAAAGGTTAGCCAGGGACTTGAGTTGGGGCCCGGTGCAGGCGAGTGATGGGCGTCGAACTTACATCCCTGAAGCTGGCCAAAATCACTATGACATTCCACCAGTATGGGCAGACAGGTCAGAAGAGACAGTGGAACTGACTGTTAAAGCTACTTTGGGAGAGTGGGCCAACATTTTGATGATGCCCTCATACCCCACATTGGCAGCCCACAAACCCCTAACTAGTAACTTTAGGACCGCTTATTTAGGGATAGTACATGATGTGATGCTGAGAAGAATGAAAAAGACAGCCTACAAGTATGCCCAAGAAACAGAGAAGAAATTGCGAGATGAAATATCGGCCGATGAGGAAGATGATACATACCCGGCCGAGACAAACCCACCGTACCAAATGCCTGAACCAACCCATGAGCCCGGGCAGGCTAGACAAAACCAAGCTACAGGCCCAGAAACTGACAGTTACCGTGAGTACAAAAAGCTGAAAACCTTAGTGAGAGAAAAACAACCCCAGGAGACCACCGAAGAATACATCAAAGATGTGTGGCCCATGGTAGTTAGCTCCACTGAGTGTGATGCAGCAAAGAAGCTATGGCTAGGTAATGTCACCACAAACCCAATGAGTAAAGGAGAATCAGCTCAAAGCCAGTATGAGAAACTAGTCCTGGAAGATATGGATGACGAAGATTCTCACATTCAGCGGGCTAAGATGCGCATGGATCAAGGCCAACGCCTTACCCCGGTTTGGTATCAACTTAAACAAGTAATTCCCCCTAAAAGGTATGTTAAAGCCTTAAGGATCGTATCCAAGGGAAGAAGGGGAGAGCTCACCTTTGCCAGAATGCCTCATGAAACTAATGACGCCCAGATAGACCAGGCAGTAAAATCGTATGACCTAGAGCAGCTGTTCTGGGAAGAAAAGAAGAAAAGTGAGAGCAGGCAAAGTCAAAAACCACCAAAGCCGACACAAAAGGCCCCTCAACAGCCACAATACAGAGAACAGCCCCCGAGACAGCAAGGGACACAGTACAGAGAGAGACCACCCAGGCAATCAGAGCCACAATATAGGAACCAACAACCAAAACGATTTTCAGCTCCAGCCTCAATCTCCACACCACAGAAAGGAGGTAAATACCTACCCCCGGAAGAATATGCAAAACTGACCCCAGAAGAAAAAAGAGCCCTCCATGAATCCCGTGAGAAAGGGAGTGGAGGGCCAGCTAAATAATGGCAGATAGGTTGCGGGTCACTCTGGAAGATGCCTATTGGGAGGGGGACGAAATTTACACTAAAGTAGAGGGAGAACCTTACCTCATAGATTCCGGAGCTGAGGTGTCTATGACCCGCAAAAACCTAAAAACAGTAGGACATCTCACAGTTCAGTTAGCAAACGGAAAAATTGAAACAATGCCTTACGGGTTATGGCAAGGAATTGTGTGGATAAAAGGGCCTTATAACCTTATGACAATTACCGATCTGAAAGAACTAAAGAAACCAAAAAAGAATCGGAGAGCCTTAAATAGAAGGTTAGAGAAGTTAAAATCTAGGCTAGTAAAAATAGGGTTCACACACAAACAAAGTGAGTCCGAAGACTGGTATAAACCTGTAAATATCCCTGAAGTGACAAAGCAAAAAATAGATGAGAGTGACTTCTCCCCGGCTGGGAAAGAGAAGTTAAAACAAATATTAGAGAAAGCCTCAATAGCCAGATTTAAAAATGATTGCGGGGATCTAGGCCCAAAGTTTGTGCATATAATCGAAGGAGGAGTACACCCACCTGTAAGACAATATCCTCTAAATCCCGGAGCAGTTGAAGAAATGAACAAAATTGTGAAAGAATTAGGAGCGTTAGGAATTATTAGGGAAGAAACAAACCCCATAACTAACAGCCCGATCCAAGCAGTTAAGAAACCCGAATCAGCAGGAGGAGGGTGGCGACCAGTGATTAATTTCAAAGCCCTTAACAGACGAACAGTAGCCAACAGAGCGAGTCTAATCAACCCGCAGGGCACCCTAAAAACTCTACAAGTGAAAAAGTACAAATCTTGCATTGATTTAGCAAACGGATTTTTCTCTCTTAGGCTGGCAAAACAATCACAGGGAAAGACAGCTTTTACCCACCAGGGAAAAAGTTATGTTTGGCAGCGGCTACCGCAGGGATATAAAAACTCTCCTAATGTATTTCAGTCGGTCGTGATGGACGTGCTCAAAGACTTAGGCGCCACAATTTACATCGACGATGTGTTTATCGCAGATGACACGGAGGAAGAGCACCTGGAGAGGTTAGCTAAAGTGGTGCAGCGAGTCACAGAGGCAGGATTGAAACTGAATTTGAAAAAATGCCAGCTTGGACAGTTCCAAGTTAATTATTTAGGGTTTCAAGTGACAGCAGACCTAGGACTCTCAGAAGGGTATAGGGAGAAACTCGAACAAATTCAGCCTCCTGAGTCAGAGAACGACCTACAGAAGATCTTAGGACTGTGTAACTATGTGAGAGATCATGTCCCTAACTATCAGAGATATGCCAAACCACTGTATGCCTGCCTAAAGAAAAAAGAAAATGACAGTCAGTTGAACAGTAAGAAATTATGGGTCTGGACAGTAGAAAATCAACAGGACTTAGAAGAGCTTAGGAAAAAGATTCAGGAAGCAGTAAGGCTGGAACCAAGAAGCCTAATGACAAAACTCATAGCTGAAGTCAGCTGCGACAGTGATGATGCCATGATAGCAGTTAAGAACGAAAACGGTGGATTAGTTACTCTATGGAGTTACACCTTGACCTCAGTAGAGAAAAAGTTTCCTCAGGAAGAAAAAGAGTTAGCAGTGCTTGCTAGATACTGGGGGACATTAAAAGATTTGGCCCAGGGGCAGCCTATTAGAGTAGTGACACAAAGCCAAGTGCACAAGTATCTCAGAAAAGGGACAATAGAAAGTACCAAGGCTACTAACACAAGGTGGGGTAGATGGGAAGACATTCTACTAGACCCGGATTTGGAGATAGGCCCTGCACAACCAGTGAGTAAAAAAGCAGCCAAAGAAGTGCCCGAAGAACCGAAGCAGCACGACTGGACTCTCTACACAGATGGATCCAAAAAAGGGTCAGATCAGGTAGCACATTGGGGATTTATCCTCAAATATCAGGGGAACGAGTGCTGCCGTAGAAGGGGGAGAGTACAGGGTAGTGCACAAACAGGCGAAGTTACGGCAGTACTCGAAGGGCTGCTAGAATTAACTCACAAGAGAATAAGAACAGCTAAAGTAGTGACAGACAGCCACTATTGTGCACAAGCTCTAAAAGAGGATCTAGCCATCTGGGAAGAAAACGGATTTGAAAGTGCGAAGGGCAAAGTGGTAGCTCACCATGACTTGTGGAAGAAAATAGCTGAGATCAGGCTAAATCTGAAGTTAGAAGTAGAGCACCAGAAAGCCCACACTAAAGAGGGAAAATACTGGCAAGGCAACGAAGAAGTTGACCGCTATGTACAGCAGAGAAAAATAGTCTTTGTCGGGATCGAGGAGTGGGACAGAACCTCCGAAGGTCGGAGGGTCCCAGAGAAGTACGTGGAGCAGGTTGTACGGGGCGTGCATGAGGGTCTAGGTCATGCAGGCGTACAACCCACACGTAGGGAGTTGGAGTGTCAGGAGCTCAGGATCCCGTTGAAACAGGTCCGCAAGGTGTTGCAGAACTGTGATGTATGTGGTCAATACAACGCAGGAAGGCGAGGGCACCGAGTGGATGGACAGACCATCAAAAGTACCACACCATGGGGTTCAGTGTGCATGGATGTAGCTGGACCTATGGGAGTTACAGGCAAGAAAGGAGAGAAATACCTTCTAGTGCTGGTAGACTCGATGTCAGGGTACGTGGTGGTGAAACCAGCTAGAAAAGCTAATGGCAACAGTGTTGTTAGTATGCTGGAACAAGTCTGTGGGTCGTTAGGAGTTCCAAAAGAGTTGAGAACCGATAATGGGACACACTTCCGCAATGCACAGGTGGATCACTGGTGTCAGACTTTTGGGGTCATGCGCGTTTATTCGCCTCCTTACACACCTCAAGCCAATGGAGTAGCAGAAAGAACCATAGGTTTAGTCAAAAATTGGATAGCTAAAAATGCTAATACCAAAGAATGGAGTACTAAAACTGTGGAGATAGGTCAGGCCTTGAATGACAGGAGAAGAGCTGGTAGACCCTCCCCCTCAGAAGAGCTCAACCAACGATGGTTTAGCACGCCTGAAGTTGGGCGGAGCTCTGAGGATAAAGAGGAACAGTCAGACTCTGAGGCCCCATTCAGGGTAGGACAGAAGGTGTGGGTCAGAGCACAGGATCACCCATCAGCAGTTGCAGTGAAGCCTAAATATAACACCACAGACAGAGTGAGAAAAGTGTTAGATAAAAACACAGTTGAGCTAGAGAAGAAAGGGATCCAAGGAATAGAGCAACTGAAGCCAGTTCCTAGCTAGTAGAAACCAGAAACCAGAGTATGGCCACAGAACCAAGCACCATGCTCCCCTATATTAGACTGGCCACTATATGCGGGGGAGTGATACTAAGAAGAACAGTCTCAGGGCTTTGGACGGGTAGGGCCTTGAGCACATTGGAATATGCAAAGAAAGGATACCTGTCAAAAGAAGGAGAAACCTTCAGGTGGAGCCTGCAGGAGAACAATTGTACGCTCTGCCTGAAACCAAGTGGATTACCCCTTCTCTGGGAAGGACCAGGGATGGAGAAGCCCATCAAGCCTAAAACAAACAAGATGGACGCACGTCAGCTGCAGATAAAACCTGTAAAGGTAATGGACGCATTCATTTGTGGAGAATGCAGGATTACCACATTACCTCGAGCAACTATCATCACACAATGGGATATAAGCGGCAAAGGCCCACAAGACTGTGCATGCGAGTGGGATGGCACCGAAGTAAAATACTGTTCAGCCTGTGATACACAGATGGAGGAAGGCCAACTGCTGCACTCTGAGAGGGCAATGGGCTGGCAAGTAAGGAGGTATCACAGTCCACTCAAATCTTTCAGAGCTCAACTTGATGAAGATGAAACCAGGACCTCGGAAGGATCCCTGACCGAACAGCAGTATGACCAAGAACTCATCTACACCTCTCTAAAAGTAACACCTTCAGCCCCACTACTATATCCAGAACTAGGAGAACTGGATGAAAGAAGAGGAAAGCGGCAGCACAGGAAGAAGATAAATCCCGGAGAATTGCTCGAGCAGGCTGTACATCAAGCCTGGCCTTATGATTCTTCGAGGGGTAAGAAAAGGAATGCCCCCCTCGGTACTCAGCAGTTTCCCTTAGTTTTTAGAGTACTTCGAAACCAAACAAGCGCAGGGAGCAAAAAAGAAGAGGCGGGTATGTTACCTGACGAAGAAACCGGCGAGGCTGGACAGAAAGGCTGGACAGGGCCCTGGGAATTAACAACATGGGCTCAGCTGATTACGGAAGTAATTATGAACCAGGAAGTCCCCCTAGTGCCCCTGCCAGACGTCCCCCGAGAGACCGGAACCAGATATAATAACTTGTACTATTGTACTACTAGTCTGGATGGATGGGCCAGGCATGAAGCTAAACCCATGCAGAAAACAGTTGAATTCTTGGTAACCCCTGAAGCTTGGGAGAGGAACGGAGTGCTTCAGATCCCCGGAACTGCTGCACAGAGGGCAGGAACGCCCACAAAGCCCGACTCCACCCAGAGGGTTAAAGTTTCCGTGCAGATGGTCATTGCACCATACCAGGGAGTGTACTCGGTCGGAGCTGAAGTATACCCGATCCAGGAAGAAGGAACGTGCCTGGTGGGAGCCACAGCCCACCCAATTAAGGAATACAAAAACTGCTCGGAGGAGTCAGTAGCAAACAAAACTGAGAAGAAAGGACTGAAGAGTTGGGCCAAAAAAGCGTTCCAAGGAAAATGGAAGCATGCGGACAAGAAAGCACGCAAGTAGGAAATAAACAAGGGGTCGCTGGACTCATCGCTGGGAGCAAGAAAAGAAAAGGTAAAGAACCTCTAAGAAAAACAATAAAAGACACGAGCCACATCTGGAGAGAAATAGGGCACGTAAAACAAGTTAGGCCTATTGAAACATGTCGTGTTAAAACCAGTGCAATAGCAGCCTTACCAACATGGAAATATAAAGTAAATGCCTTTAATACTCAGAGTAGCCATACAACTGAAGAAGAAGTGCAGAATATGTTGTTTCAAGCACCCG
>NC_056521.1:2340001-2343289 GCF_014905685.2 Nematolebias whitei
TGCGGACCAGGCTCTGACACCGGTCATACAGGGACCTAACAGCCCGTATCAAAGGGCCCGGTACCCCATACTCCCAGAGTACCCCCCACAGGGCCCCCCACAGGGCCCCCCACAGGGCCCCCCGAGGGACGCGGTCGAACGCCTTCTCCAAGTCCACAAAGCACATGTAGACTGGTTGGGCAAACTCCCACGCACCCTCCAGGACCCTGCTGAGAGTGTAGAGCTGGTCCAGTGTTCCACGGCCAGGATGAAAACCGCACTGCTCCTCCTGAATCCGAGGTTCGACTATCCGACGGACCCTCCTCTCCAGAACCCCCGAATAGACCTTACAAGGGAGGCTTAAGAGCGTGATTCCCCTGTAGTTGGAACACACTCTACGGTCCCCCTTTTTGAATAGGGGGACCACCACCCCGGTCTGCCAATCCAGGGGAACTTCCCCCGATGTCCACGCAATATTGCAGAGTTGCGTAAGCCAACAGAACCCTACAACATCCAGAGCCTTGAGGAACTCTGGGCGAATCTCATCCACCCCTGGGGCCCTGCCACCGAGGAGCTTTTTAACCACCTCGGTGACCTCAGCACCAGAGATTGGAGGGCCCGACCCAGAGTCCCCAGGCTCCGCTTCCTCAGTGGAAGACGTGCCGGTGGGATTGAGGAGGTCTTCAAAGTATTCCGCCCACCGACCCACAACATCCCGAGTTGAGGTCAGCAGCACACCACTCCCATTATAAACAGTGTTGGTGGCGCACCGCTTTCCCCCCCTGAGACGCCGGATGGTGGACCAGAATTGTCTCGAAGCCGTGCGGAAGTCGTTCTCCATGGCCTCTCCGAACTCCTCCCATGCCCGAGTTTTTGCCTCAGCAACCACCCGAGCCGCATGTCGCTTGGACTGCCGGTACCCATCAGCTGCTTCCGGGGTCCCACAGGCCAAAAAGGCCCGATAGGACTCCTTCTTCAGCCTGACAGCATCCCTCACCGACGGTGTCCACCATCGGGTTCGAGGGTTGCCGCCGCGACAGGCACCGACAACCTTGCGGCCGCAGCTCTGGTAAGCCGCCTCGACAATAGAGGCACGAAACATGGTCCACTCAGACTCAATGTCCCCCACCTCCCTCGTAACATGTTCAAAGTTCTCCCGGAGGTGGGAGTTGAAACTCCGTCTCACTGGAGACTCTGCCAGACGTTCCCAGCAAACCCTCACAATACGTTTGGGTCTGCCAGGTCTGACCGGCATCCTCCCCCACCATCGGAGCCAACTCACCACCAGGTAGTGATCAGTTGACAGCTCCGCCCCTCTCTTCACACGAGTGTCCAAGACATGTGACCGCAGATCAGATGAGACGACGACAAAGTCGATCATCGAACTGCGGCCTAGGGTGTCCTGGTGCCAAGAGCACATATGGACACCCTTATGCTTGAACAAGGTGTTCGTTATTGACAATCCATGATGAGCACAGAAGTCCAACAACAGAACACCACTCTGGTTCAGATCAGGGGGGCCGTTCCTCCCAACCACACCCCTCCAGGTCTCACTGTCATTGCCCACATGAGCATTAAAGTCCCCCAGCAGAACAAGGGAGTCCCCAGAAGGTGCACTTTCCAGTACCCCCTCCAAGGACTCCAGAAAGGGTGGATAATCTGATCTGCCGTTTGGTGCATAAGCACAAACGACAGTCAGAACCTGTCCCCCCACACGTAGGCGGAGGGAGGCCACCCTCCCATTCACCGGGGTGAACCCCAACACACAGGCACCAAGTTGGGGGGCAATAAGTACGCCCACGCCTGCTCGGCGCCTCTCACCAGGGGCAACTCCAGAGTGGAAGAGTGTCCAGCCCCTCTCAAGGAAACTGGTTCCAGAGCCCGAGCCATGCGTAGAGGTGAGTCCGACTATTTCTAGCTGGAACCTCTCAGCCTCACACACCAGCTCAGTCTCCTTCCCCACCAGTGAGGTGACATTCCACGTCCCAATAGCCAGCTTCTGTAGCCGAGGATCAGACCGCCAGGGTCCCCGCCCTCGGCCACCACCCATCCCACATTGCACCCAACCCCTTTGGCCCCTCCCACAGGTGGTGAGCCCATGGGAGCCCATTTATAGTTAAACTTTATTAAATCAACTTTTTTTTCCTTGTGAAAAAAAATATCAAAATTAACTTTTGGTGTTCATTTTGAATAGATTGGGGAAGGAAAACAGCGCAGGCCGTGTAGAACTGCTATGTTGTAAAAATGTTGTGCTTGGTGATCTAATCATATTTTTATTACAACTTCAGGTGTTGTGAACTGGAGGACATATTCTGAAGAGTTTCAGGCTCAGCACAGAAAGCCTTATGTCATTTCTGTCTGTGGAGAAGAATTTAAAGATTGTGGTGCAGGTTTCTGGGGCAGCTTCAAAAGAGGAGAGCTGAGGGCCTTCCACAGTGAAGCCATTACTCCTGGGTACTGCAGCCACTTTGTGCCATGGATGCAGGGTTAGTAGTCCAGCTCTTGTACTGTGATGCCCACACATTACAATAAGTAACAACTAGCAACACCCTAACTGTGCTATGTTCTGTGTTTCCAACAGATGCTACGATGACTTCTAAAAATGGATGTCCCAATAAACACAATAAAAAAAAATTCAATGATGCATCAAATGTTGTCTGAGTATGTTTTAAGGTAATAACAAATGTGAAATCTGGAAAACAAAGAATTCCTGAATCTGTCTTGTGTGCTTTGATGTGTACATAAGTTTATTGGAGGTCCTGAAACAACTTTTCTGAGAACACAAAGATTTTTATTTTACCTTTGGCCAAGATGTCAGTTTGAAATCAGGCTGCTTACTGCAAAACCAAGAGTTTTTTTTAAGACAGACGGTCTTCATTTGTATTGTTTTGTCGACTAAGCTAAATGTAATTTCTAAAATATGGATAAATCTGATCTCATCATGCAGCATAAGCAACTGGGTACAGGTGTGAGGGCCAAAAGTCTGGTTATGTACTGACTCCTAAATGTGCTTGTTTTCTACTGAAACATGGAGTAGGGTTGACTTTTAAAATGTGAGACAGCTGAGGAAGTTAACCAGTAAACAGAATACCTGCTCCAGGTGCAGAAATCTTACAGAAACTGAGAATCACTCATCTGCAGTGACTGCAGGTTGAACAAGAAAATGTGAAGTTAAAGGAAACCTCCTTTGTCCCAAGGCCAGTTTAAGTATCATTAATATTTTTCTTTCTTTATGAATCGATTGTAACTTTGTTCACATTTTTCAACAACCAAAATGGAATTTGTTTTTTTAATGTTATGGCTAGGTAT
>NC_056521.1:2343389-2344889 GCF_014905685.2 Nematolebias whitei
TCAACAACCAAAATGGAATTTGTTTTTTTAATGTTATGGCTAGGTATAAAAAAAAAAACTAACATTTAGCTCTCCCCACTACCCAGTTATGTTGCTCTTATTTTGAAATGTAACCGGAAGTTCTGTGTTAAGAGAGTCGAAAAAAGAAGTTATGGAGACGCCGCGGCAGTAAACTGGAGCAATGTCGAACCGAGACGCCGCCAGTGTTGAACCTGAGACGCTGCTAATGTCGAACCGGTTAACACCATAGACATAATATGCCTGTGGTTAACACAATCTGCCAATAACGCCTTGTTTTTAGACATAATGTGTCTGTGGTTACGGCATTTTATCGTTCAGCCTTTTTTTCTATCGTCCAATCAGATCCGGCCGGACAGACACGCCTATTTTTCTATCGTCCAATCAGATCCGGCCGGACAGACACGCCTATTTTTCTATCGTCCAATCAGATATGCTCGCCCAGATACGCCTTCCGAATTTGCCTGCAGAGATACCGTAGTTCATTCTCCGTGTTTTCTCCGGTAAGTTGATGCAAATACGACACTTTTTTTGCCATTGTGAAGCTTTATCTGACTGTTCTGTACCACAATTTATCAACATTAATACTTCATGTCGCCAGTTTTAGTTAATGAAACGTTAAATTGCTAGTTGTGTTTTAACTGCAGCTGCTCTGCAACATGACGGTCCTGAGAGATTCATTCAACCTTTATTTCTACAGGTAAATCCCATTGAGCCTCGAGGACTCATTTACAAGAGAGACCTGATTTAACAAAGAATGATGACAACATGACAACAAGATTGACGTAATTTAGTTAAAGTTATAGATCATTTGTCAAAGACTGCAGCATAAGTTGTGACATTATCATTAAAGAAAAACGTGATTGTGGAGATGAGTCAATGTTTTCATGTTTTCCAGGTAAACCAGAGGAGAATGACTTCATGAACTGAATGTTGCATTCAAAGTATCACAAAGGTACAAGATCTCATTTTCTGTCTTCTATTAATCAGTAACAGCTGAATCAAGAAGTTTGAATAAAATTACTTTAACACCATAACCTTCACAAAGTTGGTATTTACTGCAGGACTGTTCATTTACATTAGTTTTATATTATTAGTTTAGTGTTTGGTAATCATGGGTCAAGTTGAGATGAGACTCTTTCAAGACAGAACAAGAAATAAGAATTATTACAAGAATATATCAGCATCAATAAACTGTAGAACAGTAACAAAACACTTATTAAACTATCACAGGTACATTGAGATGGAGCTGGAAGTTCTTCTTCATGCCAGTTGTCTTCACCTGATCTTTTGTAAAAATATGTCAATTTATTTTCCATTAACATTTTTCTTCACAGGACTGAGTTAATTTTCTTGTCTGAGTTTCTTCTGTCTTGCTTATGTATTTTTTTTGTTCTAATTGTTCCTCAGGTTGTTCATCTCTGTTCCCTGACTGCCTGTTGATCCATCCTCCTGGTCCTGTTGATCCATCCTCCTGGTCCT
>NC_056521.1:2344899-2353446 GCF_014905685.2 Nematolebias whitei
TCCATCCTCCTGGTCCTGTTGATCCATCCTCCTGGTCCTGTTGATCCTGGATCATCAGATCCTGACATGTCCCCGTCCTCTGAGGACACATTTTCATCTTTCCCTCATCTCACGCGCCTCATTTCTGTTTCTTCCTCAGTCTCTGAAATTACAACGTCACTGTTAGAATGAAGATTATTGTTCAATAAAAAATATGACATGAATTATTTAACACTGTTCGTACCAAAGTTTAATTTAGAACAACATGTGTGATCACTGGTCAGATCACTGGTCAGATCACTGGTCAGATCACTGATCAGATCACTGGTCAGATCACTGGTCAGGTCACTGGTCAGGTCACTGGTCAGATCACTGGTCAGGTCACTGGTCAGATCACTGGTCAGTGGAAGTTCTGCTGTTCTTCTCATCTGGTTCTGGTCCATGAACAACTGGTTGAACCTCCTTCAGTCTCACTCGTCCTCACTGTGTCTCTGTCTCACACGTCCTCACTGTGTCTCTGTCTCACTCGTCCTCACTGTGTCTCAGTCTCACACGTCCTCACTGTGTCTCTGTGAACTGTCCTCTCTCTAAATGTCCCTGTAGAGTGACATCAGTTTATTTTCTTGTACATTTCTTTGACAGTTCAACATTTTGAGCCCTGATTGAAAATGTTTGTGCAGATTAAATTTACAGCTCTCACTTTGTGTTGTTGTGATGATGATGATGATGATGATGGTGCTCCTGCTGACTTCAGATGATGTATTAATAAACAGTATAAATGGCAGTAAAAGTACTTTATTAAAGCTTGTTTTACATTTTACATATTTTATAATAAATTGTTTATAAATTTATTTTTGCACAGTTAACACTTATTTTATCATCTGTTATGATTTTAACTAGAAACAGTTTCATTTAAATTAACTTTTAGATCAATGAATTACAGTTTTACAATAGTTGTCAGGCTACAATCAACTCAGTTATCAGGTACTTGGTGCCATAAAAAATGACAAATACAACAATTATATTCAGTCTCTCTTGTAAATGAGTCCTCGTGGCTCAATGGGACGAACCTGTTTAAATAAAGGTTGAATTAATATCTTCTATAGAAATCAAGAATTCATCCAGATGTTCTGAGGTAAGCTGGAGCAGATCTGAACTGCTGCATGGAGGACAAGGTGGAGCATTATCCTGCAGAGAACATCAGAATAACTTTATAACAGGAGTTACTCTGATCTTTTTTTAACGTGTGTAACGTTATAAAACACTGACATGACTATATTGATCACTGTATTGCATATACATTTTTTTTTCTAACAAATATGTGTTTGCAGTCTCGTTTCCTTCTATAATGATAAATGTATCAGCCGCTTCTAAAAACGCTTTGATAAAACGCATAGTCTGTGAAATAATCAGTAATCAGTTCGTTACTGCTCAGTAATTACTGAAAGACACAGGTAAAGTAAGAAAAGTTGATTTTTGTGTTATGTTGCACCAGCAGCCTCAAACTGACTGACAGGATGAACTGTTTGGAACTATTGGAGCTGCATGAACCACGTGACCGCGTATCGGCGAGTTCAAAGAGTGTCGCAACTCTCTCTGTGTAGGGCTCTGGTGATATCTATGGAGACTGACACCAGCTCCTCCAGTAGACTCCTTTAAATTTGCTCAACTTTAAAACTTATGTAGAAGAATCCAAATATTTCTGTTAGAAGATTTTTTTTTTCATTTTTCATTTTTAATAAAATATTCTTTAAATGTAGTAAATTTATAAATGTTTGAATTCTTCTTCTGGTGTCAGTGAGGTTGAGTGTGAGGGTTTGTCTCCCTCTGGTGGTGAACTTCAACAATCTGAACTTTAACTCAATTATTGATAAATCTCCTAAAAAACTGAACCAATGGCTGCAAAGAGATTTATCATTGAAAGGTAGAATTGATGTAACCAAAGCTGAGGGAATATCTCATACGCTGCCTTATCTCTTGATAACAAAAAGTAGCTAAAGTTATTGACAAGATGTTATTAAACTTCATTTAGAAGAACAAAAAATCACTAATCATGAACTCATATGATGAAGGTGGCCTTAACTGTTTAGATTTTTACACCTTAAATAAAACGTTTAAAATAAATTGGCTTCAACAATTCATCAGGAACAATTTTCAATTTGGAACTTCATACCACATTTTATTTGATCTAAATTAGAAGTTCTAAATTTCCTTTGGTTTTGTAACGATCATGTTGAAACCTCCAAACTCTCTAACTTTCATAAACAGATGCTTCTTTCTCGGTCATTGATTTATAAATACCATTTCCCCCACACAGATATTACATTTGGAACAATAAAGACATCTTGTATAAAACTAATCCTTATTTGACCTTCGTTGTTTACTCACAACATCGTCTCGGTTCATCAGTTGATCAACTTTGATGGATCACTAATGACACGTCAACAATTTGTTTTAAAATATAATATCATGATTCACATGAACATTTTTAATATTGTTACCAGTGCAGTTCCTGCTGGAGTATTTGTGTTATTTAAAAGTAGAACAGGACCGATTCGAGCATCATTACTCTTTGATCCATCCAGACTTGAAATTGGTCCAATTAGTTTCTCTTCAACACGTAACAGCAACCGTCGTCTACGCTCATTATTTCAGAAAGATGTCGTGTCAGCTCCACACGTCGTATCTTATTGGAACTCCTTCATTGAGAACCTTGACTGGAAAAGGATTTGGACTTTACCAACCAGATACATGACCAATAATAAAGTAAAAGAAGGATTCTTTCAAATGAGTCACACATTTGATCAATCCAAAATCTTTTTACAACTCTTTTAAAAGGACATAAATGTAACGTGCTCTTTCTGTGAAGGTCACCTTGAAGATGTTTTTCTCTTATTTCGCTCTTGCTCCTTCTCTCTCCAACTATGGGCAGATCTATGCATCCTGATTTCTACTTCTACTGAACCACATCTGTCCCTTTGCTTTGAACACATATTATTTGGCTTCACTGAACCATCGGCTAAAAGAAAACTATTTTATATCATTCCTCTCATTATAGATTTAGACAAATCCACAAATGACGTTACATTAATCAAAAACCACTTATTTCCATTTTTTAAAATGAACATGATTCATAACAGGAAAGCATCATAAATGTGACGACTGTGGAGAAGATGAGAGCAGAGAGCACGAGTTATTGAAGTGACAGAAATACAGACATGAAAGAAGTCGACTGATTAACAGTCTCACTGAAATAAAAGAAGCTTTGATACACTTGAGTTATTGCAGAATTCAAAAGATAATGATGCTCAGGTTTTAATACAATATCTGAAACAGACTTGTTGTTTGAAACAATGGTTATTTATCCATTATTTTGTGGCGCAGAAATGTATATATTTCACGTCAGAATGTGCTCCTATTGTGAAAGAGACAGAATATAAACGGAGCGGATCAATGGTTGTAATTCATTTGTTTTTTTCTGAACTTGATGTTGGAAGACCTAGAGAATCAATCGAGACTCAAAATATTTTTCATCTCTTTCTGCCGACTTCCACAATGGTGACCCCGAACATCTGAACGCTTTTGAACGAGAACTCACCAGATGCTGAAGCTGCTTCTCCATCAGCCGTGTTTTCGGACAAAGTTTTTTGTCAGGCGAACGTTGCTCCAACCACCATGGTCTCATCTCCTGCCACCGCTTCAGCTGCGGTGTTTGCGGCCGTTATTAAGCTTGCAGGGTTCTGGCAACACGATCCGGAACCATGGTTCCAGTATGTGGAAGCCCAGTTTCATCTCCGTGGGATAACCACAATCGAGACCAAGTACTTTCACGTCGTTGCTGCTTTGGATTCTGGTTCGCCGTCTGATGAGTCTGCTGCAGGACCCACCGCGCACTAACAAGTACATTGCGCTCAAGGAAAACCTGCTGCGGCTTTACCAACTGTCAGACGCAGAGCGGGCTGACCATTTTGTTGTCCCTGAG
Source organism: Nematolebias whitei (assembly GCF_014905685.2). Classification (NCBI taxonomy): domain Eukaryota; kingdom Metazoa; phylum Chordata; class Actinopteri; order Cyprinodontiformes; family Rivulidae; genus Nematolebias; species Nematolebias whitei. The sequence goes on from NC_056521.1 coordinate 2,348,861, forward strand.
TGGCTTGGAGGATCGCAAGCCCTCCGAGCTGATGGAGAACATGCTGGCGTTACTTGGCTCAGGGGATGTTTCCTTCCTTTTTATCCACCTGTTTCTTTGCCAGCTTCCTCCACCTGTTCGCACAGCGCTGGCCAGCTCCCCACTGATCCAGACAAAGGATTATCGCTCCCTGGCTGAAGAAGCGGACCGACTTTTGTTAACTTCCAGGCAGTACATTGTGCAGGGACTTTTACCGGGCGCGACTCAAAGGGGGACTGAGGCTGTTGATGCCGTGGCTGCGGTGACGGAGCGACGGAAGGACGACGTGCTTTGCTTCTACCACCACCGGTTTGGAGTAAAAGCGAAGCGCTGGATTTCTCCGTGTTCATTCCTGCATCAGGGAAACGAGAGGGCCCGGCGCTCACTAGCAGCTGCGTGTGCTGGTAGCTCAGATAAGCTACTTTTCATCATGGATGAGGTTTCAGGACGGTGTTTCCTGGTGGACTCGGGTGCACAGTGGAGCATTATGCCAGCTTAATCTACAAATGCCTTGTGTCAAAGTAACGGACCCCCGCTGGACGTGGCTAATAGCACCCCCATTCAAACTTTTGGATCGGGGTCAGTGATTGTGTGTTTCAACAGACGTCAGTTCTAGTGGAACTTTGTAATAGCTTCTGTGTATGTATCTATTTTGGGTGCTGATTTTTTATGTGCTTTTAGGTTATTAGTGCATGTTGCTAATAGCTGCTTAATCTATGTTGTGTCTTTTGATACCTACCCCTGTAAACTTGGAGGTCCTGCCCATCAACCTCTTGCTAACATGCTTGCCACAGGTGATGAGTATCAGCGTTTGTTGTCAGAGTTTCCTGCTCTTACAGTTCCCACTTTTTCTGCTACCATAGATAAACATGGGGTGGAACATTGTATCACGACAGTTGGTTCAACGTTTTTTGCACAAGCACACCGCCTAGATACCACTAAGTTAGCAATAGCTAAGGAGGAGTTTGTTAACATGGAATGTCTTGGCATTGTGAGACGTTCCCAAAGTCCATGGGCATCCCCCTTGCACATGGTGCCAAAGGCCGATGGGGTTGGCGACCTTGTGGGGATTTTTGGCACCTTAACAAGGCAACTAGTAACGACAGTTACCCAATCAGGATTTTTCTGCCCGCCTGGTGGGGGAAACTGTTTTTTCCAAGGTAGATTTGGTGCAGGGCTACCATCAGGTTCCTGTGCATCTCTTAGACCAAAAACCGCATTTATCACACCTTTTGGTCTTTTTGAGTTTTTACAGATGCCCTTGGGCATTAAAGGCGCAGCACAGACATTCCAGCGACGTATGGATTCAGTCCTGCAGGGTATGCCGTTTTTTGTTTGTCTATTTGGATGATATATTGGTGGCTAGTCCCTCGGTGGCAGAATACATGGTGCACCTTCGCCAGATGTTTGTTTGACTCAGTGAGCATGGCCTGATCATTAACCCAGCTAAATGCCAGTTTGGTCTGCCTGCTGTTGAGTTCCTGGGACACAGAGTGTCTGCTCAAGGGGCAGTTCCCCTACCTGCCAAGGTTGAAGCTGTTTAAGTTTTTCCTCACCCTCCCTCAGTGAAGCCCCTGCAGGAGTTTTTGGGATGGTTAACTTCTATAACTGTTTCATCCCAGGGTGGCTCATCTTATGCACCTCTTGTATGAAGCACTTAAGAGGCAAAAAATGGGACCAGCAAATAGAGTGGACCCCTGAGAGGGTACAGGCATCTGATGAAGCTAAAGAGGCTTTGGCTAATGCTTGGCCCATCCATCTCCAGCAGCTCCTGTAGCTCTGACAACTGATGTCTCTGATTATGCAGTTGGGACAGTTTGTGAACAGTGGGTGAATGGTGCATGGCCACCCCTTGCTTTTTTTAGCAGGAAACTCCGGGATGCTGAAAAAAATATAGCACCTTTGATAGGGAACTGCTCGCTCTTTTTTCTGGCAACACGGCATTTCCGGTTTATGTTGGAGGGCAGGGACTTTACTGCTTTTGTTGACCATAAGCCTCTCACTTTTGCTATGCAAAAGTTTCTGAACCATGGTCGTCACAGCATTTGTCCACCATTTCGAGTTCACTATGGACATTCAGCATGTGGCTGGCAAGAATAACCTGGTGGCTGACTGTCTGTCCAAAGCCAGGGTTGCTTCTGTGCATTTAGGAGTTGATTACCTTGCCATGGCCGCAGACCAACTGACAGACCCGGGTATTCTGGCCTTTAAGGCAGCCAAATCCAGTTTGCATTTGGAGGAAGTTTCATTTTATGAGTGTAGTGCAACCCTTCTTTGTGATGTCTCATCTAGCAAGCCTCGACCTCTGGTTCTTAGTGGCTGGTGTCGACGGGTTTTTGCTGCAGTTAATTTCCTTTCACACCCAGGGGTGAAAGCATCAGTTAAACTGGTAGGGGCAAAGTTTGTGTGGCCAGGCCTCCGTAGAGATGTACGTACATGGGCAGCTTCCTGTTTAGCTTGTCAGCGTGCCAAGATGCAACAGCACACCGCACCACTGGATCTGTTTCATATTCCCCAAGGGAAATTTGAGCATGTGCATGTGGATTTAGTGGGCCCACTTCCACCTTCCAGAGGTTTTACCTATCTCTTAACTATGGTGGACAGAACCACACGGTGGCCAGAGGCAGTTCTGCTGTCATCAACCACTTCGACTGATGTGGTGTGGGCATTTATCTCTTCCTGGGTGTCCCAATTTGGTGTGCTATTGGACTTAACTACTGACAGGGGTCCCCAGTTCACCTCAGAGTTATGAACTGCAGTGGCAGAGAGCCTTGGGGTTAAACTCCACCGTACTACTGCCTACCACCCGCAGGCTAATGGTCTTTGTGAGAGGTTCCACCGCTCAATGAAGGCTGCATTGCAGGCTGCATTGCAGGCCTCATTGGTGGATAATGGCTGGATGGATTGCCTACCTTGGGTTTTGTTGGGCCTGCATTCAGCTCCTAAAGATGACCTGCAGTCTTCTTCAGCTGAATTGGTCCTTGGTCAGCCTTTGAGGATACCAGGGGAGTTTTTTCCAGATCTGGCGGGTTCAGTTGCTCCCAAAGGGAGTAGGGCGGTCTTAACAGGGGAAAATAGATCTGTGGCCCCATTGGCAGCACATCACTGCCTTCCACAGGTGTTTGTGCCGAAGGACCTTATGTCAGCCGAGTATGTATTTATTCGCCATGACGCACACCGTTCATCACTTCAGCCTCCTTACAATGGTCCATTTCGTGTTTTGGAGAGGGGACCTAAAAATTTTTTGGTGGAGTTGGGGGGTAATCAAGAGGGTGTTTCGGTGGACCGTTTGAAACCGGCTCGTGTTGCCAGGGGACCCGGTTGAGTTGGCTCAGCCACCTCGTTGTGGCCGTCCCACATTTTCTTTGCCCACTCTTCCAGGTTTTCCCCCTACAGCTGGGTTGCCTCCCTCAGGTGAACAGTTAAGTGGCAGTCGGTCCGGAGAGTCTCCTTCACTTTCAAACCCTGTCGTTGTGAAGAGTAGCCATGGTGGCCGCCTTAGTAAACTCCCTAGTCGTTACCGTTAGGTATTTCATTTATTTATTTTTTGGTGTGTGTTTTACACCTGTAATGAGTTGCGCAATTTGTGTTTTTGGTGTTTGTGACATTCTGTGTGTTTTGGGGGGGCCTGAGTGGTGGACACAAATGTATATATTTCAAGTCAGAATGTGCTCTTATTGTGAAAGGGACAGAATATAAATGGAGCGGATCAACGATTGTAATTCATTCGTTTTTGTCTGAGCTTGACGTTGGAAGACGTAGAGAATAAATCGAGACTCAAAATATTTTTCGTCTCTTTCTGCCGACTTCCACAATTTAATAAATTAATAAATAAATTTGTTTGTTTGTTTGCATTGTTTCAGTCCACCTCCTTACCAGTTTGTCAGCAGGGCCAAGCTCAAATCGCAGCAGTGGCAGTCTTAGTGGCACTTCCGGTTTCAGGCGTCACACTGCATCTGGCTTCACTGGCAGTTGCCACGCTGTGGTGGCTGCTGCCGACACCTGCCACTAGTTTATGATTTACTGACACCTTTACTGGCAGCTTCCATGGCAGCTGCCACACTGCTGTGGCACCTGCCACTAGTTTATGGCAGCTGCCTGGGAATTTATTGGCAGATGACATTGTTTCTCTTTTAGTGACAGATAACACAGCTTCTCTACATTTAATTTTTTTTTTTTTTTTACCTGCCGCAATTTTTTCATTATTTTTATTATTTCTTTATAATTTTTATTTACTGACATCTGGCATGCAATTATTGGCAGCTGACAGAGATTTAGTGACAGATGACATGGTTTCTGTTTTAATGACAGATGACACAGCTCTCGATTTATTTTAAATTATTATTATTATTAATTTTTTACCTGTCATAATTAAAATATATATATTATTATTTTGATGCATGCTCAATATTCCAGGTAGAAAAATCCAAAAAAGTTCAATCTGGTCCTCTGGACATTCAAAAAAACAAAAAACAAAACAAAGCAAAAAAAATGTAGAAACGTTTCGTCTCTCATCCGAGACTTCCTCAGTCTGAGGTGCTGTATTCAGCTCAGTCTCTTAAATAGTT
>NC_056521.1:2353546-2356541 GCF_014905685.2 Nematolebias whitei
TTTTTTGAATGTCCAGAGGACCAGATTGAACTTTTTTGGATATATTATTATTATTTTATTACTGGAAGCTGACAGAGATTTACTGACAGATGACATGGTTTCTCTTTTACTGACAGATGACATAGCTTCTCTCGATTTATTTTTATCATTATTATTACATGCTGTTGTAGTGAACCTAACCTGAAGTAATAAGCCTAAGGTCGAAACACTTGACCTTAAGAACCTTGTGGGACAGAAACTGTTATTTCATTGATCTGCATCCAGAAATACAGTTTGAGCCATCTGGAGACTTTCTTTCTTGAAGTAATCAAGTAGAAAAGACAATTCTCTATGATCATTACTATTTTACAAATGTTTGATAATCAAATTGTGTTAGTTCACTCAATGTTTACAGGTTGAAGAGAACTACTCATTTTATTTACATAAACAGTAAGTAATGATTTTTATTCCTCATTCAAAGAAGAAATCAGGTTAATATGCATTTCTTGATTTTTCTGTCTTCAATGAGCAAGTTTTGTAAGTATGTTAAAGGTCGAGTCTCGGTCAACTAAAATGTTTACTGAGAAGAAATGTCATGTTTAAACTTTTTCAAAAGATAATAGGAGTTTGACTCCACGAAGTCTGGTCTTTCTCCAATAATCTTTTCTGTCTGTTAAACAATCTCATTCTCTGCCCTTGACTTTGATAACATCTTACGTCACAAACCACACCTCTATTCTGGTCCATCCACGAATCAGAAAGCTCTAAATTGACCCGGAAGTCAACTCATTTAAAATGTGGCAACTTCCCGGTTCTCTGAGAGTGCTGAAGAGTGATGGAGTTAAAGTGTAAGAGTGTAACAGAGCTCTAACTCATGAAGAGAGTTAAAGGATCCAGATGCAGAGACGTTTTGGGATTATAACTTCTGTTTGAATAACCTCGTATGACTCTCTAAGGGTTTGGCAGTCCTCACGGAGACGCTGAAAGAGTCAGAAAGGAACCCTACGCCGACGCTGATTTTATCATCAACCAGGTAGAAGGTTCTATTTTCGACCAAGTGTACCGTGGGCAAGCTGAGATCTGAAGGAGCGTGCACGTTTCTGGTCAAACAGATTAATTCCCTCACACATCTCTCTGTAAGATAAATCTCCATTTCCATCTTAAACTCTCCTTTCTCCTAAAATCAGTACAGATATTTTAGAAATATCTGAAGCAAATTCCTCAGTCACCGCCGTGTGATTGATGTCCATTATCTGTGAAACTTGTCTGTTATTATTTTCATATTTTGCCAAATTAATGTAAATGTTTGATGTTAAACTTTGATTCTGAAAATAAATGACCGCATTCATTTTGATGGGTCAAAGATAATAACGTCTCTCGTTCGCATTTCTGTTAAATTCAATGCACGACATTTACACAGTCAGAAAAATGAAGAACTCGTGAAAAATGTATGAATATATCCATATATGACATACTACACTGTGGCACCTACCGCTAATTAATTGGCAGCTGCCATGCTACTGTGGCAGCTGCCAGTAAACCAGCGGCAGCTGCCATGCTGCCTCTGGTTTACTGGCAGCTGCCAGAAAATGTACTTGCACCTGCCAGCTTGAGTGGCACCTGTCACAATAGTAGTAGCCACTAAAGCAGACACTATAGCCAGAGTGTGGCAGAGCTGCCAGGGCTGCTACCCCAGTTTTGGGGTTTTGCTGATGCAGGTTTTTGGAAAACGTGCTAGTTGCCTGTTTGTAAATAATTATTTTTGAAATTAGAACGTTATTACCGTGTAAGACCTTAAATATTTAAAATGACTTGATGGAAGATGTCAGAAGTAATTAAAGATGGGGAGTGGTGGCGCAGAGGTTAGAGAGGTGGGCTTGTGATCCGAAGATCGCCGGTTCACGCCCCGGCCCCGACAACATCAAAAATTGTGGGTGGGGTAGATGAAACACCCACACTTGCCCCCACCCTAATTCACCCCACTCTGGGCCCATGAGCAAGGCCCTTAACCCCACCATGTGCTCCCTAAACAGGTCTCTCTTGAAAATGAGTTCTCGTGGCTCAATGAGACTAACCTGGATAAATAAAGGCTAAATGAAAAAAAAAAAAAAAAAAAGATGCCACTAGGTACCACTGTTTCAGTGGCAGCTACCACTAGTTCTAAGGAAAATAATTAAACAGCTGGATTATTACACAGTATTGTTTCAGTCCACCTCATCAACAGTTTGTGGTGATAATGCACCAAATTGTTGTTTGCCAACCACCAGTGTCGTGTAACAGGGTTGTTGTTTAACGAATTTTATCAAAATGCACCGTCTTTATAATATTTTTCTTGTTTTGCTGAAAAGTTTATCTAGTAGTTATTAGAAATGTTTCTTTTAATCTTTGGGGAAACTCTTTAAATCCTATTTTACATGTAATCCAGGTTCCCAAAAAGGGGTCTCTGCAGGCAAATTCGGAAGGCGTATCTGGGCGCTCATATCTGATTGGACTATAGGAAAGTGGGCGTATCTGGGCGGTCATATCTGATTGGACGATAGGAAAATGGGCGTTTCTGGCTGGCCGGATCTGATTGGACGATAGAAAAATGGGCGTGTCTGGACGGCCACATCTGATTGGACGATAGAAAAATGGGCGTGTCTGGACGGCCACATCTGATTGGACGATAGAAAAAAAAAGGCTGAATGATAGAAAAAAAAAGGCTGAACGATAAAATGCCGTAACCACAGACACATGATGTCTAAAAACAAGGCGTTATTGGCAGATTGTGTTAACCACAGGCATATTATGTCTATGGTGTTAACCGGTTCGACATTAGCGGCGTCTCGGTTCGACATCGCTCCAGTATACTGCCGCGGCGTCTCCATAACTTCTTTTTTCGACTCTCTTAACACAGAACTTCCGGTTACATTTCAAAATAAGAGCAACATAACTGGGTAGTGGGGGAGCTAAATGTTAGGGTTTTTTTAATACCTAGCCATAACATTAAAAAAACAAATTCCATTTTGGTTGTTGA
>NC_056521.1:2356641-2363930 GCF_014905685.2 Nematolebias whitei
AACTTTTTGTGTTGTACGTTAAGTAAATAAAAAACTCCAGTGAGTTTTTCATGTTTTGACTAGATTAGCAGCACGGTGGAACAGTGGGTAGAGCTGCTGCCTCTCAGCGAGCAGGTTACTCTGGTTCAAATCCCGGTCCGGGGGCCTTTCTGGGTGGAGTTTGAGTGTTCTCTCCGTGCATGCGTGGGTTTTCCGTGTACTCCGGTTTCCTCCCACACACCAAAAACATGCATGTTAGGCTGATTGGTAACTCTAAATTGTCCCTAGGTGTGAGTGAGAGAGTGAATGTTTTTTGTCTCGTTTGTCTCTATTGCCCCTTTTCCACTGTCACGGCGCGGGTCGAATATTTCTGGCTCAGCCCGTGTTTAAGGTCTTTTCCATTAGTACTTCAGACCGGCTCACCCCCAGTATTCTGGCCCTGCTTCTCAAGGCGTCCAAGCGATCTGAGCCGTGACGTCAGAAACACTGTCGGTCACTGATTGGTCGGGGGGAGGAGTCTGTGGAGTCTTTCCAAAACAACCCGATCCACCATTTTTCTCTACCGCCTGCCATTAGCGATAACTCGAGGAGCGTATCTTTTAGTACTTTGAAGATATAAAAAGACAATAATGTCAAAGCTATGGAAGAGGAGGTCGAGTTGTTTTTATTCTTGTATCACCTTGACGTGATGAAGGCTCCGGCTGCAGCAGCTCCCAGGATTCCTCCACACGCCAAGGGGAGACCTCGAAGTCACGCCGCCACCATCTTAAGAGCTCAGAAGGAGCAGGTCCATCTGGGCAGGATGAAGAGTCCAGACTTCCTGTCTGACTGATGGTCCGGTTGTCCCAGACCAGTTCTCCTCAGGCTGGTGGTCTTGGAGGCGGCCCGTCTGTCGAAGGCCAACAGACTGAAGGTCTTCACCCTGCAGGAGATCCACGCTGCTGTGGACGCTGTGCAGAAAAGTGTTTTTGGGAAAGTTGCAGTGTGACCTGTTGGACCTCCAGATGCAGGAAGAGGGCCACCTGCATCATGAAGGACCACACTCACCCAGCACACACACTTTTTGCCCCACCCCCTTCAGGAAGGAGGTTAAGGAGCATTAAGTGTAGAACCACTAGACTGAGGAACAGCTTCTACCCAGAGGCTGTTAGACTCATGAATCTCTAACTAGAATAATCACTGTGAAAAACCACATCATGTTGCTGCTGATCTGTTTCATGTTGCTACTGATCTGTTTCATTCTGCTGCTGATCTGTTTCATGTTGCTGCTGATCTGTTTCATGTTGCTGCTGATCTGTTTCAATGTTGATGTGTTCATGCGTGCACATCTGCTCACAGACTCATGTTCATGTTTGTGCTGATGTTCAATGTTTTATGTTATGAGTGCTTAGTGTATATTTAGTTGATGTTTTTCTTAGTTCATATCTTAGATGTTATTACTGTTTTTCTTAGACATTTTATTGTTGGATGTAACTGGGACCCTGTGTACATAATTTCATTTTACCACATGTACCACATGAGGTGCGAATGACAATAAAGAATCTCTGACTCTCTGGACTCCACCAGGGTTTTTTATTGTTTATTAATAAAAGTAAACTTTAACTTAAAAAAACAATAATGTCAAAGCTGTGGTCAAATGCAGAAGTGCAGGTGTTGTTGTGCTTGGTGGCCGACGAAAAAAGTCAAAGCGAGCTAGATGGAGGATTGGAGGATGGTTTGGACACGGCCACTGCTCTATTTGAATCATTTATAGAAGATGGTGAGTGTTTTCTAACTTTAAACATATTTTAAGTGACTCATCCCATCGGTTCTGAACATATTTTTAACTAATAAAAGAGGCTGACGCCATAATAGGACAACATCGGTGCTACGATGCTAAGCTAATTTGCATAAATGCTAACTGTCCTCCGGTCCCGTTTCTCACTGTATTTTATCCAGAACGTATTTCAGCGCGTGACAGTTCGTATCTAAACTCCACATTAAACCCTCCAAGCCTCCCGGCTCCTGCTCCATCAGAGGAGTCTGCACCTGACAGAGCTCCATCACAGCCCAGCTGCACCTCACAGAGCAGCACAACGCTGCAGCTTCTGTGCTCGGTAAGAACAGATGCAACTGTTCCACATCACTTTATTTGTGCCGATAAGGACTTGATTTATTTTATTTTTAAAGTAAAACAATAAAATGTTGAATAAATACTGAATTGGAATGAAATTATGTACTTTGTACACAGGGTCCCAGTTACAGACAACAAAATGTAAAATAAAAACAGTAATAAGATCTAAGATATGAATTAAGAAAAATATCAACTAAAAAACATCTACTAATAAAACACTAAGCACTAATAGCAGTAAACAAACAAAACAATACGTCAAACAGCAACATGAACTTAAACCCTAAAATACATTAAAGACTGGTTCATCCCAAAGATCCAGTCCCCCGGCACAAACAGAGTAATATTGTGTATGTTGTTCAGTGTCAGGAGGGTGATCAGTCTTACATCAGGGAAACTAAACAGCCACTGGCCAAAAGGATGGACCAGCACAGAAGATCAACATCATCAGGCCAGGACTCTGAGGTCTACACTCATCTCCAGGCCAGCGGTCACTCTTTCAAGGATGAAGATGTTCACATCCTGGACAGAGAGGAACGATGGTTTGAGAGAGGAGTAAAGGAGGCCATCTTTGTGAAAAGAAATCGTCCATCATTAAACAAAGGGTGGAGCCTCCAGGTTCAACTGTCCCCCTCTTACAATGCTGTGATTGCTAGTATCACTCAGCCCTCTGTGAACAGTAAACAGCCATCAGGGTGCTAATGATCCATTGTTAGGCTGATGGTCCTTCTTGAGCATGTGATCAGCTGGTTCTGGTTGTCAGCAGCAAAACTGGTTGATCCACTCTGAGAAGGTGCTATTTAAGAGACTGGGCTGAATACAGCTCCTCAGACTGAGGAAGTCCTCAGGAAGAGAGACGAAACGTTTCTACATTTTTTATTTTTTTCAATGTCCAGAGGACCAGATTAACTTTTTTAGATCCTCTAAATACTGCAGTTCCTCCATTGCATTGCAACATTCACGAAGGACCAGTCCAAATGCTTTAAATGCTTTAGCATTTTCACCTTTAATGTTTGACCAACCATTGACCTTTTCCATGTAGGCTGCAGTAATATTAAATTCATTGCCAAAGTGTTCTTTGAGGAGTTGCTTGGCCACAGTAAATCTCTTTCTTCAGTCGTGAAGGCAACTGCGTATGGGGTCTAAGTTCTTCCTCTGATTTTATCCTCAAATGGTGTCCCCATTGAGTTTGTTGATTCCTATAAATATTTGGGTATCTTGGTCGACTCACATCTCTCTTTTAAGCTCCATGTGGAAAACTTGATAAAGAAACTGAAAGTTAAACTGGGTTTCTTTTTCAGAAACAGATCCTGTCTAACCCTGAATGTTAGGAAACACCTTGTATCTGTGACTTTCCTTCCCTCCATTGATTACGGTGACATTATTTACATGAACGCTCCTACAAGAACCCTGCAGATGTTGGATGCAGCAGATGTTGGATGCAGCAGATGTTGGATGCTGCAGATGTTGGATGCTGTCTATCATGGTGCACTAAGATTCATAACTGGCTGTGATTATCGTACCCACCACTGCACCCAGTATTCACTGGTTAACTGGACATCATTAACTTCACGCAGACTCTCCCACTGGTACATCTTCATCTTTAAATCACTTCTTGGTCTGCTGCCTTCATACATCTCCTACATGTCTCTGTGTGAGTGCAGCTACAGCGTGCGCTCTCAGGACATCATTACCTGCAGTGTTCCCTCAGTGAGGACTGAACTAGACAAAAGGACCTTCTCCTACTCCGCTCCTGTTTCCTGGAATATCTTGTAAAAACATCTGAAGCTCTCGACCTTTGACCTCTCTAAGTGACTTTAAGAACCTGTTGGACTCCTGGCAGAGACCAATGCAGACATGTTCCTGTTTTTAGTTTTCTACATTCACCTTAGAATCTAGCTGTTTTTTGTTACTTTTTTCTTTTAGCCATCCTATTTGTAAAAAAAAAAAGTGCAGTATGACTTTTTATAATTGTTTATTGTTGTCGTCTTTCTTTGTTGAAATCAGGTCTCTCTTGTAGCTGAGTCCTGGAGGCTCAATGGGATTATCTGTCTAAATAAAGGTTGATTTGAGTACAAGCAGTCTCCTTTACAATTGGTGTTTGCCTCCACACTATGTTCAAAGGCTTTCAGAAAGGAGTTGAACTGTAGAGGGAACTTCTCGATGTGGTAGTGACTGGCTTGTCTGCATTTGAACCAGAAGAGCTGTTCTGTCATTCTGTCGTTTCAACACTGTGGAGGTCTCCTGTAGGTCGCTTTGGATTTGATGGAAGCTGAGTGTTCTGAGAGGCAGTATTTGTTTCTGGTAAAGTAACTGAATATTTAGAGCTTTGGACAGCAGGGGGAGCCATTTGTGACACCAAAGTAGTCAAAACATTGTCATGCACTTGAGCTGGGATACGTCTTTCATGAACTGTGTTTAGATCTGACACAACCTCTTTATCAGACAGCAGTCCAGCATTCTCATGAAGCTTCTGTGAAGTCTTGGTAATAAGTTTTGCAGCTTGTGAAATGAGGAAAGCAGGTCTTACCTTGGGTTTAGCACCTTTTCTAACACATGAGTCCATTCCATCATGGAGCTTAGATGTAACGCTGCCTTTAGTGCTGCCCTCTAGCACTACTAGCGGCAGCTATTTTGGTGTCCAACTCAAGGTGTTCCCTTTTTTCCTTCAACAGGTGTTCCTGCTCCTCCAGGGCGTGCTTTTCCTTTAAAGCAGCTGCACAAGCCAAGAGCGCAGCCCTTTCTGCTTCTGCCTTTATTTGTTCGGAAAGTACTGAGGATTTGCTGCTGGAGGAGGACTTTGTTGTAGAAGAACCCTTTTGACTCCCAGTTCTCCTGGAAAATCTGAATGAAACATTTGAAATGCTGTCATGAGGTTCAATCTGCAGCTCCTCCATCATTTCACCACTGGCAGCCTTGGGTTCAGCTTCATTATTAATTTACTCCCATTCTGTTTAATATCAGCAGGTACTACGGCTGAGCAACCTTGAGCCTCAGACAACCATTTATGAGTAGCAGCAACAAGTTCATGAACACGCAACATTTTAGCTTGAAACCATACATCATGCTTCTGTGCTTCGACAGACACTAAACCCAACAAAACCATGAGTACGTTGCACGTTTCTTCAGACAAACCCAAAAACCTTTGAAATTCTTCCTTAATGTCATTTACACACTGTCGTTTTTTAACACAGTAATGGTTTGTCTTGATTTTGGAAGCTTATTCAACTTAGTTTTCCTTTCACCTTCTAAATTATTTATTTCCGTCAACAAAGCTTTGGCTGTTAATTTCACCGTTCTATTTTCAGTCTCCTTCTGGGCCCTTTCCTCTCCACCCACAGTCATTTTGACCCCACTCATCCACACCAGTTTGTTCCTTTGGTGCGTTGGCCGGCATTGATGATCTTTGTCCAGATGTTCGCTGCAAGGAATCTTAGTGGCTCCAATAGCTCGATCCATGCAGCTCCAGTCACAGCGCCTGGGTACGTGCTCGCCCCTGTGCAGTTCTGGTTCTAATGCCAGGTGTCCCAATCGCTTGTGTGTGGTTCCAATTCCAACACCAGCTGACGTCTGGTTCTTCCTTTTACCCGTCGGCTCCAATAGCCTCCTCCGGTGTGGGGTTTACTTCACCACTTTGTTGAAACAGCGCAGCAGGATTGGGGGCTCGTCTTCCAGACGAGGCAGTTTTCTACCTAATTGTAGCGGCTAAAATCCTATATTTTAAGCTACTGGTTGCTGTTGTTCCTGGTAGGCTTTGGTTTTACTTGCGCTCGATCAAGATTCACTATGCAGATCGTCATTTCGACTTATAAATCATAAAATCATTTATTTCCCCTCACAGTGTCCATTTCCATTTAGAAAACAAATACATCTGCCTTGACTCTAAACTTCAAATTCAATTCAAAAATACTTTATTAATCCCAGAGGGAAATTATTTGTTGTAGTAACTCGTTATCCTCATTTCATTAAGAGATGTTATAGATGCTGATGCTGTAGACAGGAAGGATCTCTTGTAAAGGTCCATCCCACAGTGGATCCTAAGAAACTGGCTGCAGATGCCGTCTGATCCGTCCACCCAGACTCGGCTGGCCTCTCGGTTCCCCCGGGCTGTAGGACCGCCCGAATGCTGGACAGAACTCCTCCCAGAGCGATGGCCACTCCTCCCAGCAGTCTGCCGAGCTCCTTGTCGCTGTGGACAGCCAACTGTAGGCGCCAAGGGATGATCCTGTCCTTCTGCTGTCATGAGCCGTGTTTCCTGCTAGTTCCAGGATCTCAGAGGTCAGGCACTTGAGCACAGCTGGCAGGTAGATGAGAATGCGTCCACAGAACATCCTTTTCAACTCTTTTGAGATTTGGGGCTGTAGTTGAGATATTATTTGAGCTTTTGAGATGTTAATCAGCTGCTGTTGGTTGTAGAAAACTGCCTTGTTGGGATTAGCACAGTAGAAAACTGTTTGCCCCTTCTCATTAGCAGCACCTGAACAGAATCACACCTGCCCTTAAGTAACCACCTTCTTCTGCTGATATATTCAGTACACACAATGAAATACACCCCCTAGTGGAGACAAACACAGAAAAACAAGATAAATGGCTCCTACATATGTCTATCTGTATTTAGATAGATAAATGTATAGTAAGTAATATGTAGTACTTTTATGGTTTTTTTTAATTTAATGAAACACAAACCTTTAACATTTAAGGACAAATTTTAACCAAATTTTCCAACTGCATTTGATCTTTAATGAATCCTAAGAAAAGATGACCAGAATCTGCTCAACTGTTATTATGTTATAAATGTTTTGGTTCTAGGATGAAGTGACACAAAAACAGTCAAAAATTCAGAAAAGACAGTTATCAGTTATCATTTATCGGTTATCAGTTATCGGTTATCAGTTATCGTCCATACAACTGTAACCCCTGAGAGATTCAGCTGAAAGTCCTGGTGCACCTTTTATTTGAACCTGCAGAGATTTGAACAGCTGATCTGAAGCAAACAGGCAGGAGTTCACCTGAACTGAGCACTCCTGCTGTGTTTGATGGTCTCCTCCTTCAACATCCATCCATCATCCATCCATCCATCCATCCACCCATCCATCATCCATCCATCCATCCATCCATCCATCATCCATCCATCCATCCATCCACCCATCCATCATCCATCCATCCATCCATCCATCCATCCATCCATCCATCATCCATC
>NC_056521.1:2364030-2373991 GCF_014905685.2 Nematolebias whitei
ATCCATCCATCCATCCATCCATCCATCCATCCATCCATCCATCATCTTCTGCTTCAGGGTTGTGGGAGCAGCATCTTCACCAGGGAGGCACAGACATCAACAGCCTCCTCTTCAACTCTTCTAGGACCCCATGGTGTTTTCAGACCAACTTTATTTATTAATTAATATTCTGATGCTGCTCAATAATCCAGGTAGAAAAATCTAAAAAGTTAAGTCTGGTCCTCTGGACATTCACAAAACAAAACAAATTATTAAGTAATACATTTATGTTTTTAAATTTAATGAAAGACAAACCTTTAAAATTCAAGGACAAAATTTAACCTAATTGTTTTCAAGTCTTATTGTAAAAGCCGTTTCAAAGATTACAGCACAGTGTGATGTTTTGTAATTTTAACATGAACCTTGTGCATATCTGTAAATAATAAAAGTGAAGATATTTTTAATACATCTTTAGTGTAAAAAATCTACACTAAAATGTAAAACATGGGTTTAAAGTAGCAGGAAGGCAGTAAGGTAGGATTATGAATCAGGTTTAAAAGTTACAGCTCCATTAGAGCATGACATCTCTTCCACAACATCATGATACAAAACCTTCAGGATGTTCTTCTTCTAATATGCTTAGTGGTGGCTGGTAGTCAAGTCAAGTCAAGTCATCTTTATTTGTAGAGCACAATTTAAAACAGATAAACTGTTATCAAAGTGCTTAACAGAAATGTAGCAAAACATAGGCAGCAAAACAAAAACATCATACAGAATTAAAATTACTGGAGCAATAACACACACTAATGATCACACTAAGGAAAAACAAGCAGTAAAAATAAACGTCAATCATAAAACAACAGAATTTAAAATGAGGTAACACAGAACAAAATAAACTAACTCACACAGTATTAAACGCCAGAGCAAACAGGTGCGTTTTAAGGAGGGATTTGAACATCAGGAGGGAGGAGGCCTGCCTGATGTTGAGGGGCAAGTTGTTCCACAGGTTGGGACCTCTGACTGAAAAAGCTCGATCCCCTCGGAGCTTCAGGCGTGATTTTGGAACGACCAAAAGAAGCTGGTCCGATGATCTCAGGGCCCGAGACGGAACATATGGTTCCAGGAGCTCGGAGAGGTAGAGGGGTGCGAGGCCATTTAGGCACTTATATGTCAGGAGGAGAATCTTGAAGTCGATTCTGGATCGCACAGGAAGCCAGTGAAGGGAGGACAGAACAGGTGTGATGTGCTCAGACCTACGTGTACCAGTTAAAAGCCGAGCAGCTGCATTTTGGACGAGCTGGAGACGTGAAATGGACGCCTGACTGACCCCAGCATAAAGTGAGTTACAATAGTCCAGGCGGGTTGTGATGAAGGCATGGACTAATGTTTCAAGGTTGGGTCTGGATAACACTGGCTTGAGCTTAGCTACCTGCCGCAGTTGGAAAAAACTTTTCTGCAGAACTGAACTGATCTGTTTGTCAAACTTGAAATCTGAGTCAAAGACCACCCCGAGATTTCTAACATTGTGCTTAAGA
This sequence comes from Nematolebias whitei, assembly GCF_014905685.2. Classification (NCBI taxonomy): domain Eukaryota; kingdom Metazoa; phylum Chordata; class Actinopteri; order Cyprinodontiformes; family Rivulidae; genus Nematolebias; species Nematolebias whitei. The sequence continues at coordinate 2,365,545 of NC_056521.1, forward strand.
TAGGGCTGAAGTGAGTCCAGGTTTGCAGGATCTGAGGAGGCAGCTGAGCTAGGACTAAAGACGATGACTTCAGTTTTCTGGTCGTTAAAACTGAGAAAATTTGAAGTCATCCATGCCTTAATGTCATCTAGACATTTGAGGAGAGGGTGGATGGAACGAGCACTGGCTGGTTTCAGTGGCAGGTAGATCTGGCAGTCATCGGCATAACAATGGAATGAGATGGCATGTTTTCTTAAGATGGATCCCAGTGGGAGCAGATAGAGCGAGAAGAGAAGGGGTCCAAGGATCGAGCCCTGTGGGACCCCGCAGGAAAGAGGGACCGAAGTGGACAGACTTTCACCAACCTTGACACAAAAAGTCCTGTCAGAGAGGTAAGAACGGAACCAGTCTAAAGCAGCTCCTGTAATCCCAACCCAGTGTTCGAGCCGTGAGATGAGGATACTGTGGTCGACGGTGTCAAAAGCAGCAGTAAGATCAAGGAGTACAAGTACCACATAGTGACCAGAATCGTTTGAAGTTAAAATGTCATTGCAAACCCTAACCAAAGCTGTTTCTGTGCTGTGGAGTTGCTTAAAACCAGACTGAAAGACCTCAAAGATTTTGTTCTCAGTTAAAAATTGATTCAACTGAGTAAAGACTATTTTTTCTAGGATTTTGGACAGGAAGGGAAGCTTTGAGATTGGTCTGTAATTTGAGTGCACTGAGGGGTCAAGTCCAGGTTTCTTGATTAAAGGAGTGACTACTGCATTTTTAAAGGCCTGTGGAACCACGCTTGTAGCAAAGCTACTGTTAAGAATATTAAGAACAGCGGGCCCAATCGCTGGTAGAACCTGTTTGAACAGTGAGGGAGAGATTGGATCAGCAGGGGAGCCTGAGGGTTTCATGTGACCAACAACTTTGTTTAACAATGGGAGTGTGATTGGATTGAAATTCCTGAAAGTGGCTGAACATGGGACAAAAACCGATGGGTCAACTGAGGAGCGGGGGATGGAAGATCTGATCAGCTCTACCTTACCAACAAAGAATCTTGTGAAGTCGTTACAGACGTCCACAGAGGCGTCCATGCATTCAGACAAAGGGCCATTAAGAATGGAATTTACTGCTGTGAAAAGGGTGCGGGGGTTGTTTTTATTTTCACTGATCAGTTGGGAGAAGTATTTGTTTTTTTCTGATTTGACGGTGTTTTGGTAATTTTTTAAACAGGTTTTTAGCAAAATGAAAGAAACCTGGAGTTGGTCCTTTTTCCATTTGCGCTCTGCTCTCCTGCACAGTCGTCTCGCTGCCCTGGTGGTCTCGTTTATCCACGGGTACTGGGTTCTCCTTGCTTTCCTGACTTTCAGTGGGGCCACCAGATCCAAGATCTTGGTGCAGGTCTCATTGTGGTGACTAAGCAGCTCATGAGTACTGACACAGGCAGAGGTATCAGGAGTTGAAACAGCAGTGGTGATAAAAGCAGAGGAAAAACGAGCAGAGGTTGAAGGGTTAAATACACGACAGGTCCTAGGTGGAGTGGGGGATTTAGACTCACGAGCAAGAGAGATTTCAAATGAGATGGGTTTGTGATCGGATATGATAGCATCCCCAATTTCCAGATTTAACACAGATACACCATAAGACAAAACAATATCGAGAGTGTGCCCCTGCTGATGCGTGGGGCCAACAACATTTTGCACCAGGTTTAAAGAGTGGATCAGATTTAGAAAGTCCTGCACCAAAGGCTTCTCAGGGCAACAGACGTGTATATTGAAGTCCCCTAGAATCAGCACACGGTCGTATTTTAACAGTATTCCAGTGAGAAAGTCAGACAGTTCATTGATGAAGCCTGTTGATGATTTGGGGGGTCTGTAAAGAGCAGCAACCAGGATGGGTTTGGAGCGGCCCAGTTCAAAATGCAGCAGCTCAAAGGTCTCAAAAGCTGCTGTCAGAAGCAGTCTGCATTTCCAAATTTTCTTAAAAAGAGCTAAAACTCCTCCACCTCTTCCAGATGGCCTCGGGCAGTTAAGAAAAGTACAGTCTGCAGGCACAAGTTCAGTAAAAACGCTTGACTCACCAGGAGGAAGCCAGGTCTCCGTCAGAAACAAGAAGTCCAGGTTATTGGAGCAGAAGAAGTCATTTATTATAAAAGTTTTGGTTGATAAAGATCTCACATTGAGGAGAGCAAACCTTGTTAGGCCAGCAGCTGGGGGAAAAGTTGAGGGGAGGACGCTGATCAGCGGCCTCAGGTTGTTTACGTCGGGCCTTCGCCTCCTCCGGCCAGAGGAAGCGCAGCTTCGCGCGCGTCCGCCGCGAAGTCCAGAATGAAGAGCCTGAATCCGAGAGCCGCCGGACACAGCAGGGTCGTTGGTACACTCCGACGGGACAGCAGTAGATGGTGCAGCCGATGGACCAGGGCAGGCCCCGATCAGCTGGAGACTTTCGGACCCACCGCAGCTGGGCGCGCGCCCGCTGCGCGGTCCGGGACAAACAGCCGGAGTCCGAGAGCCGCCGGACACAGCAGGGTCATTGGGACAGACCGATCGGGTGGCAGGAGATGGTGCAGATGCTGATGAAGCACCCAGGCAGACCTCGATCAGCTGGAGACTGTCGGAAACTTCGCAGCTGAGCGCGCGCCCGCTGCGCACCTCCGACCCCACGTTCTTCAGCGGGCAGGACTCCGCGAGACATCCAGGTGGAGGATCCTCAGTCCGGTGGTCAGCTGTTGCTGAGGAGCGAGCGAGGCTCGCTTTGAGCCTCACGAAGCGGCCAGCACGTCTCCCGCGGCGGCGGGAGCGATGTTTCCGTGCAGGCAGGAAAACATCACGGCGAAGGTAAGCAGGGACGCTCCCGAGCAGTGGAGGTGGGGGCCCAGACCCTCGGTAGAAATGATCGTACGAGGCGAGATGTTTTGTGGAAAATTGTAGATTTAGAAGTTGCTCACGATCATACACCAGCAGTGAGTTGATGTTATTGAGGAAGAATGATAAAAATAGCAAAAAAACAAACAGAGTGGAACGGCAAGCCACCAGCTCGGGCGCCATCTTGAAAGTTATGATTAAGTTATGGTAAGTAGCTTAAGGGAGCACTACCGCCACCAGGTGGTAAGACCAGTTGGATTCTAGTCCCCGCCTACAGAGCTGGTCCAGAAATGTAAATGGAAACACAACAGACCCGAACCGATCTGAACTGACCCGAACTGACCTGATCCGCACTGTGACAGTGGAAAAGGGGCTTCTGTGTCCCTGTGATGGACTGGAGACCTGTCCAGGGTGTCCCCCGCCTCTCACACTGTGAAGTCTGGACCCCCATGACCCAAAAGGGAAGAAGTGGGTAAAAGATAATGGATGGATGACTAGTTGAAGTCCTTCTTGCTGGTCCATGTTCAGAAATGATTTTTAATGTCCGCCTGTGAATATGATCCATAATATTTGACTTTAGTCTCTGTTTTGTGGTTATTTGTATGTTCATGATGTGAGAATGTTCAATTGTTTTCCCTGAAGTTTCCATTAATATTAAAACAAAACTCTTAGTTTCCAGTGACCAGTCTCACTTCAGGCTGACTGTAGAACATCTCCAGATGTTGCTCACCAGATGTCACCAAGATCTCATGTGGAATTTCAAAATAAAGGCCCTCCAAAGTTGGACATTTTCCATAGAATTGTCCCTAAGTTTCTGTGTTTGTTGCTCGTTCTTCAGGATGTTGTAGAAACAGCGAGGGTAAGTACGGCTTTACCAGAAATCACATCATTAGTGCAGAAAATTTATTGTCTCGTTGAAATGCAACATAGTTCAAGTAAAAACAGGAATGTTTCATTTAAAATCATTTATATGTTTAATATTTTAAGTGACAATAACCATTTGGAAAAATAAAGTTCAAATTGTACATTAATGTCAGAAATGACATTTATATCATTTTAACATCAAGTGTTTGTTTTTCCTGGTAAATGTTGAGAATTACAAGAGCTTTGTGTTATTTGTCCATGTCGACCAAAATCACTGGAGGTTTCTGGTTAGTGTGCATAAAAATGATACTTGTTGTTCTCTCAGAACATTTTAATTTAAAGTTTCATGTTTTGATTTGTGCAGGAACTCTGTGAACCACACAGTCTTTCTGGTGGATCAAGTTCAGCAGAAGACGATTCAGAACCTGCTGCAAAATCAAATCAAATAAAATAGAATAGACCTTTATTGTCATTGCATATGAATACAGTGAAATCTGGGCTTGCTTCCCAGAACAAAAGTAAAAACAGTATAATATAAAGCAATATATTAAAAATATAAACTGTATAAAAGGGAATAACAGATTTTAAACACTACAAATGTGCAACACAAGCAGATTGATATTACACCAGTTGTCCCTTATTCAGTTTTTATTACAGCTCAATAACAGCGGACAGATAAAAACTATTTTAAAATCTGTTTAATCTTGTTTTGATTGAGCTGTACCTTTTCCCTGATGGTAACAGTTCTCATCATATTATATAATGCATCATAAAAATAAATCAACAGCTTTTATTTTGAATACTCTTTGCAAACGTTACTACCCGGTACTCATAGTGTTTTCGTGCACATCAAAACTGTCATTTTGGAAGTGGCGGCTGACTCGACAGCAGTTTTTTACTGCCTGATGAGGAGCTACATGTCAGACCAACACCAGCCACATGTTTCTTTCTGTTACAGATGAAGTTCATGTTAATAAATGGTGTGAAGCTGAGAAGAGTTCCTGGGTGAGCGCTTCATCAGTTCGCTGGTATCAAACCAAACATCAGGGTTACACAGGTATGTATTTATTTACTGCAGTCTAAAGTAAAGTGTGCAGACAAACTGTGTTAGGAACTGTTTGGATCCTGTGGTCAAGCTGTCTGTGATTGATGAGCCGCACAGTCGGCATGGAATTTTTATTTTAAATAAATTATTTTCAATTCTTTAGAACCTTCTGCGCCTTTGTGCAGCCCCTGTCTGAAGGAGAAACTTCCTCCTGCATGTGTCAGGATCTCCACTCTGCCGTGGAGAAGTAGGCATTGCCAAGAGCAGCCATGGCAGAGAGGAGGCATAGAGAGGGACGTTCTGTTCATTTTTAGAGCATTTAGAGCACACGTGTCAAACTCAAGGCCCGGGTGCCAAATGTGGCCCTCGTTGACATCTTATCCGTCCACCAAGATGTTATTTTAAATGTGAAATACTTTTATCACTTTCATTTTTTTCAGTAATCTTTGATTATGATGTCAAAAGTGCTACAGAGAACATCAAATGAGACCAATCAAACTGTTTTTGAGGAACCTGCAACCAAGAAAAGATGTTGGGTATTTAATTTGAACTAATGTTGATTCTGAAACCGGTCCTTAGTTGGAAAATGGTTTTAATTTTGACCCCCTAAGTGAGTTTGACACCCCTGATTTAGAGTTTAGAACCACTGTTTAGAATACAGTGGTCCCTCGTTTATCGCGGGTGTTTGGGACCACGTCCACCCGCGATAAGTGAAAAACCGCCAATACAGTAGTTCAAGTTCAAGCTCAGTTCAAGTTCAGTCAACTTTTTCATGCCATGTGCCAGGCTGCAATCGCACTCCTGTTACTCCCAGTCCCCCTCCTTAAATAAACAATTTAAATACTGTAACATTTTAAATAAACAGTCCATGCAGCATGGATTGTTTATTTAAAATGTTACAGTACAGTATTTTATTATTTATATATTCACTGCCCGGCCCCCCCAAAAAAGTCGCTACCTGGATTTAACTAAGCAAACAGGTACGAGCCTCCTATTGGATAATTACTGCACGGGTGATTATCTTTCAGCTGCAACAAGTTATTTAACCCCAACTGGTGCAATGAGTTGATTCTCATTTCTTCAACAACCATGTGGAAAGACTCATGGTGGTCGTGGAGAAGAAGTCCGTCTGTTTGAGAAGGGTCAAATCATTGGCATCAAGCAGAGGAAACATCTAAGAAGATTATAGAAACTACTAAAACTGGGTTAAAAACTGTCCAACGCATTATTCAAAACTGGAAGGACAGTGGGGACCCATCGTCTTCGAGGCAAAAATGTGGCCGGAGAAAATGCTGAATGATCGTGATCGGCGATCATTTAAACGTTTGGTGAAATCAAATGGAAGAAAAACACCAGCAGCACTCAGGGCTGTGGTTCATAGAGACAGTAAGAACATTTCAACACACAAGGTGAAGGAACTCAAGAACAGCTGTGTAGCCTTAAGAAAACCACTAACCAGTGAGGGTAACTGGAAAAAAAAAGGCTTCAGTTTACTAGGGAGCAAAAAGATTGGACTGTGGAGCAATGGAAGAAGGTCATGTGGTCTGATGAGTCCAGATTTACCCTGTTCCAGAGTGATGGTGCATCAGGGTAAGAAAAGAGGCAGGTGAAGTGATGCACCCATCATCCCTAGTGACTAGTCATCAATTCAAGATCTTGGTGAAAAATTCATGTAACACTGGATGGAAATAGATCTCGTGACATTGCAGAAGCTTATCGAAACAGTGCCACAGTGAATGCATGCCGTCATCAAAGCCAAAGGCGGTCCAACAAAATATTAGTGTTACCCTTTTTTTTGGTGGCGGCTTTTCTTTTTGGCCAGGCAGTGTATATACACTGCTCAAAAAAAATAAAGGGAACATCTAAACAACCAGTCACACCTTTGTGCAGTCAATGGCACCAGTAGGGTTGGACATCGTTTGCATTTGAGCGATTCCGATTCTTCGTTCCGATTCCTATCGATTCCCGATTCTTTTTATAGGCAGGGTTAAAAAAAATGGCATGTCAATTCAGTTTATTTATACTGTATAGTGCCAAGTCACAACAGAAGTCGTCTCAGGGCACTGAAGAGAAACGATCAAATGTAAAAATAACAAGTTAACACTCTGTATCTGAGGAGCAGACTGCTTAGAATTTAACTCCATCCTGTTATAAATGAGCTACAGCAGTTAGCCACAGTTCTTTCTGCATGAAATAATTTAGATTCTATAACTTTCTGTAACTTCTATTTGAATTTTAATTCTATGAACTTTTTACTTTTTGTTAAATTTACTATGAATTTCTCACAGGGCTATTTTCAACCCGTATATAAATATCGAACTTACGAACTTCAATATGTTGTGAATTTCTTTTCACAGGGGTACACGTTCACAAGAGAGCTTTATGTTTGAAAGCCTCATGAAAACACATTTACACATGTCCAGTGTAGGGGTTGACCGACTACATCATTTTTAATCTCGACATTAACATAATAAAACTCGAGTAGAACTCGAGTAGTTGATGACGTCATAGGATCTCAAGATGAAAAAATAAATTTAAATAAAAGAGCAAGTTTTTTACAAGAAAAAGACCAACGAAACATTGGGAGAGTATATTATGCTCCGACCATTTATCATATTGCAAGTAAGTCACAGGAAAACCAAAACTATTAGTTTTTATTATTAAGCTGCAAAAGTAAAAGAAATAACGTGCAGCACGTCAAAAATGAAACTAAAAACAGTGGGGCGGTCGACCACACCACATCACCGCCAGCTGTGGTGCACATTAGGTTTAGTTTAATATGTTTATAGGTTTTTTTTATAGGGTTAGAGATTAATATTTTTTTGCTTTTAGTTTGTGAAACAAGGTCAGAGGAAGCTGGTTCTGGTTCAGTCGATTGGACCCGGTGTTACACCTTATTCTGTGACCTGCAACAGTGCATGCAACACCGCCCCCTACTGTCACAATATACGGTGGTCAGAGAATATGGTGCAACACCGGTTCACAAGGAGCTCCAAACAGTCAGGAAGTTGATTCATTTTCTGTTTCCTTACGTTAGTTGAACCAGAAGATTCATCTTTAGTGAAATATTTCCACACTACTGATGCATTTCTACCTGTTTGTCAAGACTGGGCCTGCTCCGCTCAGTCCATGTAGCCCGGTGCGGCTCATGTGACACAATGACATCACTGCGAATACTCAACGTGAAATTTTAAAACTCGATAGATGTTCTAGGAATCGACCTGTCGATTACTCGAGTAGTCTGTTGAAGCCCTAGTCCAGTGTGTGATGCTGCAACCATGTTACTGAGCTCCCACTGATGGGCTAACCTGCTGCAGAATATCAAACAAAATTATTATTATTATTATAAAAAAGAACAACTTGTACAATCCAGTCCAGATTAGCAGCAGGTACAGTATAAAACCAGAAACAGTTCTTGTTGAGGAAAATGATCATATCTGCTTCTCAGGCAGTATGTGTGAGCGTTCTGGACAGACAGTGTCTCCTGCTGTGGAGAACACTCGTTTGCTGGGTGTAAAAGAAGCTTCAACACAAATATGAGAACGCAAGATCTGACAGCAAAGGATGAGTCTTGTGTTGGTTCCACCAGCAGCAGGTCCTCAGACAGAACGGCTGGTGGAATGTCCTGGTCCATCTGCAGCCCAAAACGAAGTCCAGATGACATGATTCAACCTTTTTTGTTGTTATATACCTGGATGACTGAG
>NC_056521.1:2374001-2376078 GCF_014905685.2 Nematolebias whitei
ATGACATGATTCAACCTTTTTTGTTGTTATATACCTGGATGACTGAGAAAACAAACTTTGTGTCCTCTCTCCACTTGTTTCTTCGTGGACATGGAGCTGTGACATTACGTTCTGTTCCTCTTCCTCAGCAAAAAGCTCCTTCAGTGGAGACTTTGTGGACTGATTGCAGGGAGGTGGTTCCTAAACAAAGAACAGGTTCATCAGTATTATCAGTAAAAAGGGATTATTAAAGGCATGATCATTATTAAGATTGAGAATCTATATAATTTCAGCTATCATACTCTTACACTCTCCTCCTCATCCTCCACTCCCTCATTCTCAGACCTTTCCTCAGACTGTATGGTGACCCCATCATCTCCACAATCTATCCTCTGTTGATCACAAAGAACATTACTAGTATTTAGATTTCAGATTTTAATAGCTAAAAAGGACAGTTGTGCATGAACAACATTTCACCTGCTCAATCATCTTTGTCTGGATCTGCTCCCAGACACGTCATCCATCTTCTGTTTAAAGCACAAAGCAGCTCTTCTCCACCTTATAACAAGATACCATACCATTTTATTTAAAGAGCACTTAGAACTGCGACAAGGCTAGGGCTGGGTACCTTTCTAAAAAAATCGGTATCGGTACCGTTGTTGGTACCTTTAACTCGGTGTCGGTTCCTGGATGGTTCTTTTTTCTGCCCCAATTTTGTAATTACTATTAATTCTAAGAAGAATAAAATTACGTTACACATTGCAGTACATATTGTGGGTTTTATTTTTTAACTTTGGTATTTTTCCATTCCAAGCAGTTTTCTTGCATAAAATTAAATGTAGTGAACTAGGCCTGATGTCAAAACCTTGACCTTAGGCACCTTATGGGACAGAAACTGTCATTTCATTGATTTGAATCCAGAAATACAGGTTGACCCATCCTGAGACTTTCTTTCTTAAATTAATCAAGTGAAAGAAGACTACTTTCTATTATCATTACTATTTTTACAAATGTTTTGATAATCAAATTGTGTTAGTTCAAACAATGTTTAAATGTTGAAGTGAACTACTCATTTTTAAATCAACTGTGAAACAGTAATAATGATTGTTAATCCTCATTCAAAGAAGAAATCAGGTTAATGATGCATTGTCTGATTTTCTGTCTTCAATGAGCAAGTGTGTAAGTTGGTCAAAGTTCAAGTTTCGGTCAACTGCAAGTTTACTGAAAAAGAAATGTCATGTTTAACTTTTACAGCAAGATACTAGAGAATTGACTCCACGAAGTCTGAAGTTCTTCATAATATCTTCTGTCTGTTCTTAAACAATCTTAATCTTTTTCCTTGACTTTTCATAACACCTTACATCACAAAACACACCTCTGTTTTGGTCCATCGACCAATCAGAAACTCCCAAATGAACCGGAAATAGAGCTCTTTAAATGTTGGTACTTTCTAGTTCAACCCAGTAGTTGGAGATGATGGAGAGTTCTGCAAGAGGTTCCACCTCCAGTCCGTAGATGAAGAAGTTCTGCAGGAGCTCGAGCAGTTCTGCAGTTCTGAAACTCAGCAGTTCCAGAGTTCATGAAGGCTGGAATTCAGGATGCTGATGAAAGAAAAATCAAGCTGAACGAGAGAAGATCTGGGAATTATGAAATGTCTGTTCTGGATGATCTCACGACTCCCGAGGTTTAGCTGTTCTTACGGAGACGCTGAAAGAGTTGAAAGGAGAGCTCTACACCAACGCTGAAACTATCATCTGCAAAGGTAAAAGAGTCGATCTCAACCAAAGCGTACCGTTGAATCAAGCTGGTCTAGAAGGAGCGTGCTGTTTCTGGTTATAACAGACAAATTCCCTCCCCATCTCTCTCATACTTAAACTTCATTTCCCATCTTTAAAATTCTTCTATCTGCTAAAAATCATTACAGATATTTTTAGAAATGTCTGAAGCAAAGTTTTTCAACCACCGCCGTGTGGTTAACATTTGTTGCACTGCTGAAGTGAGAAAACCATCGCCGTATGGTCTTCCTTGTAAAACCTGCTAAATAAGATGTTGTTATTTTCAATTTTTGCCAATTAATGTAAATGTGTGATGTGTTAAA
>NC_056521.1:2376178-2376575 GCF_014905685.2 Nematolebias whitei
GTTATTTTCAATTTTTGCCAATTAATGTAAATGTGTGATGTGTTAAACTTGATTCTGTTAATAAATGACCCACTGTCGTTGGTGAGTCAAAGATAATTAACGTCTCACGTCCACATTTTATTAAATTCAGATGCACGTCATTATACAGTCCAGAAAAATGAAAAAATCCGTTTAATTTATGAATATATATCAGTATATGTTCATACTACATCTGGTGGCCCGTACGGGGATTTGTTCTACATCTGGTGGCCCGTAACGGGTTCATAAAATGGACTGTTATATCCGTGTAACAATTGAATATCATGTTGGCATAAAAAAGTGCAGATTGTAGCTGTGTTGAAACGCAGCGCAGCTGAGATGCTCAGAGAAAGCTTACAGAAATGTTTGCAGCTAGTGA
>NC_056521.1:2376675-2380844 GCF_014905685.2 Nematolebias whitei
TTTATTAAATTCAGATGCACGTCATTATACAGTCCAGAAAAATGAAAAAATCCGTTTAATTTATGAATATATATCAGTATATGTTCATACTACATCTGGTGGCCCGTACGGGGATTTGTTCTACATCTGGTGGCCCGTAACGGGTTCATAAAATGGACTGTTATATCCGTGTAACAATTGAATATCATGTTGGCATAAAAAAGTGCAGATTGTAGCTGTGTTGAAACGCAGCGCAGCTGAGATGCTCAGAGAAAGCTTACAGAAATGTTTGCAGCTAGTGATGTTTTGAAAGCTGAAATAGAGTCATTGTGTCTTTATGAAAGCTGAAATTGTACATCTGTTGTGTAACATAAGCTGGGTTTGAGTTAAAACGCTTTATTCTGTTTAAACTGTGGTCCGGACGGAGGTTCTGACACACCTCGGTTCTGATAATTTCGAACGAGTTGTTTTAAATGGTTGGAGAAACGTTTTAAGGACTGGGCGAAGTCTCAGTGAAGCTTTGAGAGCTTATTCGTTACATTTCTAACAGAAAATAGTGCATTTTGACAGTTGAAAAGACGAAAAGTTGACAGACTTTTTCAGGCTAATGCTAACAAAGATAGCTGAAATGGCAATCTGTGATTGGTTGAAAACGGCCGTGTGTAACGCTTTGATTGGCTGAGAGACGTGTCTGTCGTCACTAAATCTGATGTCAGCGATGTAAAGCCCACCCCCGTGCTGCTGTCATTGGTAGATTCAGTCACGTGACCCGGAAATGAAACTCGTTTTCATAGGGAATTTCAATCTGTTTTTTAAAGTTGAAAAACGCTTTAAAGTTGCATGCTGATCCGCTGCTCCGTTTCTTTGAAGCCTAATCGCTGAAACTTTGCCACGTTTCAGTTTGAAATCCGTCATTAAATGGTGTTTTTGGACCACGCTAGCCGATGCTAATTTTAAGCTAACAGCTAACGACCGGATGAGTGACGTGTCGCGTCACTTCCTCTGATGTCAGATTGTAAAGCTTGGTTGCACCGAAGCCTTCTCTGTGCTTAAAATCACTAAATAAAATTTGCCACATGTCCCTAAAAACTCATGTTCATGCAAAAAGTCGTGCTTGTTGAAACAACGCCACGGTTTAGCTTGAAATCCATTCAGAAATGTTGATTTGACCGAGTTTTAGCCGAAGCTAACTTTAAGCTAAGCGGCTAACGACAGGATGTCAACAGAACGTCCACAGGAAGTCGTCATAGGCTCCTGCTGGTAGAAAGCTAACACTGCCCCCTCCTGTGGAAACTTGATATCACAGTTTCACTTCGTTTTTAGGTTATTTTGAGTGAAATTAAACGTGTTTATTTTCTGTAAGATGAATTTTTGAGTTAATAAACGTTCCTCAAGCTGAATTATCACTGTTATCTTGCATTTAAAAAGTGATTAAGGTATTTATGCAGCAGGCATTTACCAAAAACTTTTTATTCACTGGTAATTCCTCATGACAGAGGTGCAAAATAAAAATTAGACACTTTTTAAAAGATACAGATACAGATATTCACAGAGTAGATAAAGTTTACTCATTTGCTGGAAAGATAATGCACGTTTAATTGCTAGATCATTAAATAAGAGTAAATATATCAGGAAAAAGAGACTTTTCTGATTTTATTTTACCACCTAAAACATATTCTCCTATTTAATTTTTAAATAGCAGATATTGGCAGGAGAAGAGGAGTATAACAGTTTTTCTTTATATATCAGGAAAAAGAGACTTTTCTGATTTTATTTTACCACCTAAAACATTATATTCTCCTATTTAATTTTTAAATAGCAGATATTGGCAGGAGAAGAGGAGTATAACAGTTTTTCTGAAGAAAGACTGATTATTCCTCATCATCAATTTTCTTTTCTCTTTTCACCCAACCTGGGTTGATGAGTAACTGTTAAAATAGCAAACTTCTGGAATAGAACGGCTTAAAAAAAAGCGTTTTTAAACTGATATTGCTGTGAGACTTTTTAGAAAAATTGCAGGTTTATAAAAATTCAGTGCTTTAGAGTAAAAAACACTGAGAAGCTTGGTAATCTAGTATCTGTTAAAAAATAAGCACATAAAAGTAACACTGCAGAGAAGCATTTACTTAAATATTCATGAATTGGGGTAAAACCTATGACAGGTGCCCACATTTGAATAAGTTGACTTATAACAGTACTTTTGTGTAAACCCAGAGCTTAAAATAGTGTGAAACTCAATGACACTTGAATACAAATATTTACCTGTAAAATATCTGAAGCTGGCAACTGTTTTAACCAGATAAAGTGCTACACAGTGAATGACCATGACAGGTGTGATAGAAAAAGATTTTGATCCTTATGAGATGAAGGACTGTTTAGAGAAACCGTTGAAGCTGCTGACAGGATCCTTACATCCATATGGCAAACAGGCGGACAGCATGAACCCAAAAGAGTTATTGGACAATCTGATGGAGGTTGCAGAGAGTGTGACCTCTACAGAAATTACAATGTCAAGTTAAGAAAAGCTGGCTAAAATGGCAATGTTGCTGAAAGAATCATACTTTGCATTAAGACGGGATCACGTCGTGACAGTGTCACAAGTTTCCCGCTGCAAAACTGAGATAGATGTGCTTAAAAAAGATCTGCACAAATGCAGACTGGTAAAAGAGGCAGTACTCGAACAATATATGCGTTTACAAAGTGAATGTCAAACATCACAGGAACGCTTAAAAGCATGTGAGGAGAAACTAACCGCGGCAACATATAAAAGTTCTGACGTGGGGCGAGTTTGTCTGGAACTCAGAGAAGACCGTGGACAGAGTCCAGGTCACCCACAACCACCTCAGAAAGATGTTGTTGCACCTCCACCCTCACCTAAAGTGGTAGGAACAGACCTGAACAGGTCTCCTCCACCAAACATGCAACAGAGTGCATGGAAACTTCCTCTTTCAATAGATGTTCTGCTAAAACTCTCAAAATATGTACAACGCTTTGTACCTGGACCGATGGGTTCAACTGGAACAAAAGCGTACCTGAAAGATCTTGAATTCAGATTGAAAGGTTATCCTAATGCTACGGTTGAGGATAAGATCAGTCTGATAAGGCTCACTTCAGACAGAGGTGTTCACCTTCATCGAGCGTCTACCTGATGCAACGAGAAAGGATTACAACCTTCTGTGTGAAGCTTTGATCAGAGAGTACGACCCCTGCACGGGACCTGCTGGTTTCCCAGCTGCTGACAAGGTCACGCAGGGAAAGAATGAACATCCAAAAGTTTATTACAAAAGAATCTTCCAAGCTTATTTTGGTAACAGAAATGAAACCGGAATGGAGGAAGAAGAAGGTTTTAAATATGTCTTCAGCAAAAATCTCCACACTGATTTTAAAACATCAGTGCAAATGATGGCAAATTTCAGAGAAAAACCCATCAATGAGATTAAACAGTGTGCTGTGAATGTATTCGAGGCATGTTCTCATGCTAAGACGCCCATAGAAGTGTTTCCTGGTGTAAAGGTTAAACCCCACTCCCTAGAACTGGAAGGAAGGCGTGCGTCGCCACCACCTCCTAAAACAGGCGAGAAAAGGCAGTATTTTCAAACTAACAAACCGCGTAATGAAGGTGCACGCTGGGACAAAAAGGCTCCTCTTTCAGAGGATGAACGTGATTATCGTAGATGGGGTGTGCGTAGGACGCAAAGATATGGGATCCAAGAGGACCCATATTATCAGGGGAAGTCCGAAGAGGAACCCCCAAAAGACGTACCTAACCCTCCCCCACCTCGGACGAAACGAACCGAGGCGATAAAATCACAAAAGTTCCAGAAACAAGGCCCTACACCTCTGAGCTCGGAAGAGACAGAGAAACTACAAAGGTTTTTAGAAACTTTGAAAAACGCTGAAATGGGAAACCAACCTGGAACACTGTGTGGTGATGTAATCGCTACTAAATCTGAAGGCGCGAATGACAACATTACAGATGTCGGTGAAACACACCAAGACATTGCTGTTGCTGCCTCCAACAACCCCTCATCGGACGAAGGGGGGGTAAACTCACACACAAACGATGATGAGTCATCGCAAGCTGAACACTCAGAACCTGATTTTCATGATTTTGAACTAGGCATTCCAGTTCTGGGAGGACTCCCAGATAACCTGGTACCGAGTCAAGAAGCTGGGCCAGTATGGTTCAC
>NC_056521.1:2380944-2382450 GCF_014905685.2 Nematolebias whitei
CCGTTTTAATTGATGAATATATCTCAGCATCTGTTCATCTACATTCTTGCGATCACTTGTAGGACCTGTAACTGATTGATCAGAGGTAACATAATCTGTATTGTATGTGGAATTTTTTTGAGGACTGATGTTTTATTGTGATGTTATTTTAATATGTTATAATTTGTATGCAATATGTACCCAGGCTCCGCCTATAAGCTTTAAATAGCTTTTTGGAGACCTGATTCACACACTGTTATCTTGCAGATATGTATTATGTAATACGATTCTTTTTTGTGTGTGAAAAAACTGAAACTGATCTATATTTTGTGCAGACTTTCTCAATCTAAATAACAGAAGGATCATTTTTATTTTTATACTTTGAGACTGAATACTTTATTAAATAAAGTAATTTCAGTAAAATTAACCCTTGTTGTTTGTTTAGTTTTTATATAATACTGCATAGCAACATGTTAATTTACTTTTGTCTAGGGCTGAGTACTGAACCGAGGTTCTTTTATGGCACCCACCGAACTTTACTGGTCGGTGTGTGTATTGAAACGTCACTCTTTTTTCGGTATAAAGTTTCGGTATTGGCTGTAAGGTGTCACGTGGTTTCAGCATGCAGGCTGGTAAAACACCAGACATATGACAAACAGACTACGTGTTTACACCCAGAGCTGTATAGAGCTGCCGCACCTATTCTATGGACAATGTTTACATCCATCCAGTCAGCTGCTTAAACAGTTCACCTAATGTTCACTGTTTGTTTATGTTCTCCTCACAGGAGCATCTGACCCTGATGTGAGGAGGACAGACAAAAGAAAAGCGAGGTGGGGGGGGGGGGGGGGGGGGCACAGGACAGTCACAAACGTTGTTGTTAAAAGTTTGCTTTTTTCTACAGTGGGGCTCTATGATGGAGGTAAGTTAAGCTGTAAAGGATTTTGTTGATCAGTTAAGCTTTCATCTCTCAGCCTAGATCATGTTTTTTGATCAGTAATAACACAACCATGTTATTGTTGATGTTTTGTGTTCTCATGTCAATTAGGGAGACGAGAAGAGCCCTAAACCCCAAAGAACCACAGAGAAGATTCAGGAAGAGACACAGAAGTACAGAAGTTTGCATCATCTATAACCTCAGTGAATCCAGTGACCTGATGGTGGAATGTGAGGGACAATATGTCAGTGCTATCAAACTGACAACCAGGTATCTGTGTGTGCAACAAGCATCATCTACACCCTCAGAGTGAACATGTTCTACTGCTGGAGACACCATCAGCCAGGAGAAGCTTGTTTGTGTCCAGAGAAAGCAGACATGTTGATTTTTCTGAAGAAAAACTTTCAGTGAAAATGTCGTCAGTGTGTAGCAGTGAACATTAGACACTGATGTGTCACTGGTTTGAAACCGTTCTTTTGAACTGGAAATTTGTTTATGTAGTATGTACATATACTGATATATATTCATAAATTAAACGGATTCTTTCATTTTTCTGGACTGTATAATGACGTGCATCTGAATTTAATAAA
>NC_056521.1:2382550-2387451 GCF_014905685.2 Nematolebias whitei
ATTTTGCTGAAAGAATCATTCTATGCAGTTGTTAGGAAAGCTGATGACCTTGCACTAAGGTTATACAGTGAAAAAGTGTTTGCTCAGGAAATTGAAGGTCACTACCTTCAATTTAAAAGCGAACACGAGGCCATCATGACAAAACATTATGAACAGATGTTTCAATTACAGCAAAATGCAAATGCAGAAATTGATTCGCTGAATAGCAAAATACAGTTACTTAATGCATCACTATCTGAAGCCAGGGATGCTGAAGAGCTGTTGTCCAGTGCATGCTTTGCATTAAGACGGGATCACGACAAGAAAACGTCACAAGTTTCCCACTGCAAAGGTGAAATAGATGTGCTTAAAACACAACTTGAGGATTGCAAAGCGGAAAAGGCGGCATTGCTCCATCATTGTCGGCATTTACAAGGTGAATGTCAGACATCACAGGAGCGCCTGAAAGCTTGTGAGGAGAATCTAGCCACAGCAACAAACAAGATTTCTGACGTGGGGCGAGTTTGTCTGGAACTCAGAGGAGACCGTGGACAGAGTCCAGGTCACCCACAAACACCTCAGAAAGACGTTGTTGCACCTCCTGCTCTTAATCCACCCTCACCTAAAGTGGTAGGGACAGACCTGAACAGGTCTCCTCCACCGAACGTGCGACAGTGTGCAGTGAATGTGTTTGAGGCATGCCCTCATGCTAAGACGCCCATAGAAGTGTTTCCTGGTGTAAAGGTTAAACCCCACTGCCTAGAAATGGAAGGAAGGCGTACGTCGCCACCTCCTCCTAAAACAGGCGAGAAAAGGCAGTATTTTCAAACTAACAAACCACGTAATGAAGGTGCACACTGGGACAAAAAGGCTCCTCTTTCAGAGGATGAACGTGATTATCGTAGATGGGGTGTGCGTAGGACGCAAAGATATGGGATCCAAGAGGACCCATATTATCAGGGGACGTCCGAAGAGGAGCCCCCAAAAGACGTACCTAACCCTCCCCCACCTCGGACGAGACGAACCGAGGCGATAAAATCACAAAGGTCCCAGGAGCAAAGCCCTACACCTCTGAGCTCGGAGGAGACAGAGAAACTACAAAGGTTTGTAGAAACTTTGAAAAACGCTGAAATGGGAATCCAACCAGGAGCACAATGTAGTGATCTGATCGCTACTAAATCTGAAGGCGCGAATGACAACATTACAGATGTCGGTGAAACACACCAAGACATTGCTGTTGCTGCCTCCAACAACCCCTCATCGGACAAAGGGGGGGTAAACTCACACACAAACGATGATGAGTCATCACAAACTGAAAACTCAGAACCTGACTTTCATGTTTTTGAACTAGGCACTCCAGTTCTGGGAGGACTCCCAGATAACCTGGTACCGAGTCAAGACACTGGGCCAGTATGTTTCACGAAACCATCACAGGCCACAGCTCTTTTCTCAACCAATGACGTCGACCAAGGGCCTCAAACCTATGGTGTCTTACCCATAGACAGGTCCGACGACTCAGAAAAGGATTCGTTGGAGCTCCCCAAGGAGCAAGAACCCTCATCAGTCTCATCACAGATTGAACAGGTGGTCGCCCAAGCCGACACTCTGACATCTGATGAAGAAAGAGACAAACTTCGCCAAGTTCTTTTAAAATATGAAAAGTCATTTTCACCTGACCCAGACATCATCCAACTTCAGAAGTTGGATGATCCTGCAATTAACTCGATGATACTGTATCTGACTGACCCAGACAAATACACTCCATCGAAAGTCAAACTGGATTCCAATCCAGACCTAAAAGTCCTCTTTCAGCTGCGCAAACAGTTAAAACTACTCAAGGACAACCTAACTTTAGCTCATGGAGCGACGTCCTCACCCGTGTTCGCGGTCCCCCATGACCAAAGGGGGGTGACGCCAGTTAGGATAATGCTACCAGACGCGATAACATGATCAAATCTGACATTCAGAGTGAGTGGCGCACCGAAACATCGTTTTCTAGTTGCTTAATCACTGCTTTTGTCAATGTTGAAACGTTGTTTTACTGGTTGCTTAGTCACTGTTGTTGTCGATGTTGAGACATCGTTTAATTGGTTTTTGGTATTGTTTTTGAACACCCCAGGCAAGAATGAATTTTGTTGTGTAGTTAAGTTAGAGACTAAGAGGCCTTTAACCATGCCAACATGCAGTTCATTCGTTAAATTGCAATCTTTGCGGAGTCAATGTATATTATGGCTACCTCAAGTACCATAATCTACATTGGTCTCACAACGCTTACGCCGAACCTACTCGAACAATTCTATTCGGGGGGATAGCTAATTCTTTTTGATGAGTCTCGCCATAGACTTCCAAAACATTTATGGGGAAACCAAACACCCAATCTCAAGTCGTTCGTCTAAAAGACAACAGACAATTGAACCAAACTATATTTTGCCATGTAAAGCTAACGTAAACCGAGTTAGAAATGGAAAAATAGTTTGGAACCCTTTTCTATAGGTATAAACCCCTGTAGTTACCCTTTTCAGCATGTTCCACCCCTTAACTGGTAGTTGTAGCTGTTCCCAATCATAATAGCTTACACACCAGGTGCATATAGTTTAAGGCCTTATGTAAAATCCCCTTCATAAGCCCACCTTAAACCACATAATTGCATGTCACATTTGAACCAGAACGGCACAGACTGGACGTCCACCCAGCGACGACCTTCGCTGGAGGAGACCTGCAATCCTGACGTTGGTCTCCAATCTTCATCCAGTGGCTGCATCTTCGGTTCAATCCAAGGGAACCCCTAAGTATGCTGATCAATCAACACTTCCAATCGTTGTGGATTTACCGTTGTGGATTATATGACTTTTTCCAATGGATTACAAACTCTGTTTCCAAGGGGTTAAAGCATTGCTACAATGGAATTACCAACAACATTATGGAATTATAATCAACACAATGGAATTACCAAGAACATGGTGGAATTACTTCTGACTTTTGTTTTCCTTGCTGGATTACTCTTGACTCTTGTTTCCTTGCTGGATTACATTAAGATTCAAGGACATTCGAAGGCGTAAGTTCATGTTTGGAATTCATCCCCATGGACAGGCGATGATTTCCAAAGGGGGGACTGTAGTGAACTTGACCTGATGTCAAAACTAAGCCTAAGGTCAAAATCCTCGACCTTAAGAACCTAGTGGGACAGAAACTGTCATTTCATTGATTTGAATCCAGAAATACAGGTTCACCCATCCTGAGACTTTCTTTCTTGAAAATTCAAGTGAAAGAACACTCTCTTTTCTATTATCATTCCTGTTTTACAAATGTTTGATAATCAAAGTGTTTTAGTTCAAACATTTTAGATGTTACAGTGAACTAATCAATTTTATTATCTGTAAAACAGTAACAATGATTTTTGAGTTGCTTATGCAAAGTTAGAATTCATGTTAAGGCCTGTTACAGAGTAATTATGCATTTTCTGATTTCTGTCTTTGAGTGAGCAGTGTGCGTTTTCCAAGGTCAGGAGTCGAAGCAGACAAGTTGTTGGAACGAATGGTCATTGTTTTACATCCTCTCAGACGTAAACAGAGGAGTTGGCACCTGTTTCTCCAAACTCGCCTGTCTGGGAACATTTTCAATCTGTTCCAATAACATTCTTGCTGTTTTCTGACTTCTAGTAACCTCTTACATCACAAAACACACCCCTGTCTGGTTGATATTGACCAATCAGGAACTCTCAAATATACCAGAAATAGAGCCTTTAAAATGTCGGTACTTCCTAGTTCTCCTGGTGCTGAGATGATCGTAGTTCTGTGTGGTAGCAGCTCTGAGATGTTCGGTGAAGTGGCACTTCTGTGATGTGCCCAGTTCTCAGTACAGAGAGTTCAGCTCAGTCTTGAAGCTGCTGTAAGCTCAGTCTTGAAGATGGAGTAGCAGTTCAAGCAGAGAGTTTTTGGAATTCAGATGCAGAGAGTTTGGGAGTTCCAGAATGCAAACGCAGGCATTCATGGATGCTGCTAAATTAGAATCAAGCTGAACCAGAGACGATTTTGGGAATTATAACTTCTGTTTGGATAACCTCACACGACTCCCAAGGTTTTTAGCTGTCCTCACGGAGACGCTGAAAGAGTCAAAAGAAGAGCTCTACACCGACGCTGAAGCTATCGTCTGCAAGGTAAAAGTTATATTTCGACCAAGCGTACCGTTGGCCCAAGCTGATTTCAATGGAGCGTGCTGTTCTGGTTAAAACAGACAAATTCCCTCACACATCTCTCTCAGATAAACTTCATCTTTCCATCTTTAACTCTCCTATCTGCTAGAAAATTAATCCAGATGTTTTTAGAAATGTCTGTGTAAAGTGCTCATCCACCGCCGTGTGGATAATTGATCATAATTGTACAGCTCGCTGATTAATTATGTTGTTATTTTCATATTTTGCCAAATTAATGTAAATGTTTGATGTTGAACTTTGATTCTGTAAATAAATGACCACATTCATTTTGATGGGTCAAAGATAAATAACGTCTCACGTTACATTTTATTAAAATCAATGCACGTATGTACACAGTCCAGAAAAATGAAGAACCCGTTTTAATTGATGAATATATCTCAGCATATGTTCATCTACACTGTCCAGATGACCTGAATGAAAAATGTTGGATTGTGTACCTCGATTATTAAGCATGGATTTTGTTGGTTTTGAACAAATTTGACATGACTGTTGATGAGGAAGAAGGTTGGCACCGGAGGAAAGGGATTGACAAAGAGACCATCTTAGCACCAACATAGCTGGTTTGTTCCACTTTGGTGTAAGCTGGTGGGGAAAGAATCAGTTTTGTGTTTTCCTGTCTCATGAAGCCTTCCGGATGGAAATTTAAACATTTCAGCACAAAGAAAAAGAAACTGTCCAGATGACCTGAATGAAAAATGTTGGATTGTGT